>NC_045447.1:60935081-61027092 GCF_002776525.5 Piliocolobus tephrosceles | reverse complement strand
CCCTTGAGCCTGCACACAGCCTTGCCCATGTGCACAGCCTTCCAGACCACCAGGAACACATATGAGCTTATCAAGATCCACTGTGCCTATCTCATTCTCTGGATCTCCCTTCTTAAATTCCTAGCTGGTTTGCTGGTCTGTTGCTTGCCACAACTAGCACTGCAGCCTCAGACTAACTCAGAAGTTGTCTTCCCTGATTTCTTGCCATTAAGATCACTGCTGTTTTTACTGAAACCCCTGGGTATGCACTGTATTCCCAATCAAGTCAGGCCCCACTGACAGCAGAGCTGCTTGTTTCCACAGACTAGCCTGCTCAGGCAGAGCCACTACACAGATGAAACAGTGGGGGTGGGGATGGGGTGATGGAAGCAGCCCCAGAATAAAACATCACAGACGCCTAGTGTTAATAACCAAGGTGCCATAGTTTTTCTTTAATAAATGCTTCCCAATTTTTTGCATACCAGTGGTTGATTTCCAGAGTCTAGAAATGGTTGATTTTCACCATTTTGTCCAGTTTTGTCATTGCTTTTTGGGAAGAGAATTTGCCAAGCTCCTTACTCCTCCACTCCAGAAGTCCTGATATCCACCCCCCGCCCATCCCCCAGCACACTCTTAAGTTTATTTTAGGCTGATAATACTACCAACTATTTATCCAAAATTGGCTTCATCTTAATTGAAAATCTACTCTTTCTCCAAGAGCTATTAATGGCTCTATCACAGCATCTTGAAAGCATTAGGGGGCCTTGGAGGGAACCATCTTGCTGAATATAAACCACATGTTTCCTCCCCAACCCCGCCCCCAGACTCTAGGCCGCACTTAAATGGAGGCATCTACCTGTAGATGCCTACACACTGCTTCAAGGTACTGGGGGTGGGGAGGACAGGGCTTTTCTGGCTCTCTTCTGTGATGGATGAAGTGTTAAGAAAACAGGTTTCTAAGCTCAAAGTTGCCTCATGTGATTTCTGATACCCAACAATGTAGTTGAAACCACATTGTTATCCAAGCCTCCCGACTTCCTCCACCCAGCATTTATTACCAAAATCCTCCACAGGACCCTGAAAAACCTCAGAATTTCACATGACAAACTATTCACACGCCAGTAAAGCCCTTCAGGGCCAGAGTGTCATGTGGGTAATTGGCAAGAACTTCTTTAAAAGGGATTCCATTCAATAATGTGCCTAAAAAAAAAAAAAAAAAAAAAACAGCTAAACCTAAAGCTGAGCATCAAGTAATTACACTCTCAATCTTTCCAATTGCACAGTGTTTTGAAAATGTCACAAATTACAACCAAATGCTGCTAAAGCATATTTTATTGGTGGTTTTCTGGACCCCAGTAAAGGTGCTGGCCATAGAGTGAAAAGGGGAACAAAAGATTTCATATTTTTTCTGTGGAACAAATGTAAGCAGACTATATAGACAAAATCTAGATGGCAACCATTGAAACATGTATTTAATAACCTTGGTCTTTGGTTTCTTTTTGGGTGGTGGAGGAGGAGGAGAATCAATATATGGTCATAAAACATGAACATTGCTATGGAAAAGACTTACTAAAGCAGCAAATTTTCACAAGGCACAAACAAGTCACCCAAGGGGTGATATACCAAGAGATAAGGGTGTGACCCCTCACAAATGCATGGGGTTATTAAGGACAGATCCAACCACATGGTAAGTGGCATGGGCCTTCTCAATCCTCACTTCTGCTCCTGGCCAGGACCCATAGGGTAATAGCCTGGATGGGGATTTGTGTAGATGTTCCAACCTCTGTCACCTGGAGCCCTTGTAAACAATGGTTCAGAACCATTCACCCACTGATTCCCTCACTTAACACACTTTGTTGTGTCATTCCCTGTGTTAGATGATGGGAATACAGATGTTGGGCATTCAAGGCAGTTTGGGAAGCCCTTCTATCACAGGTGAGTGACAGAACAAATAAACCACTTCAACTAATAGAATGTAATTATTTGCTATAGTCTGAATGTGCCCCAAAATTCATGTGCTGAAACTCAATCCCCAATATTGTGGTATTGGGAGGTGAGGCCTTTTGGGAAATGATTGCATCATGAGGGCTCCACCTTCATGAATGGATTAGCACTGCTATACAATGGCTAGAGGGAGCCAGCCGAGGCCCTTTTTTCCTTCTGGCTTTCACCACATGAGGACACAGCAACAAGGCACCATCTTGGAAGCAGAGAACAGACCCTCACGAGACACCAAACCTGTCAGCACCTTGATCTTGAACTTCCCAGCCTCCAGAACTGTGAGAAATAAATGTCTTATTTATAAATTATTCAGTCTCAAGTATTTTTGTTATAGCAGCACAAATGAACTAAGAAAGTAGTATTCAAAAAAAAAAAACCTCATAAGACACACATGTTGCAAACTGGTACCTATAGGTTCATCTAACTATAAATATGTTTCCTTTAGCTACATACTGATTTGTTTTAAAATCGGAATTGCAGAGGAAAATATGAAATCCAACCTCAAATGCACATGTTCCAAGAACAAAAACCCTGTCCATCTATGCATGCCTGGTTCTGAGCAGTCCAGTTGAGACTTGACTGTTGTTCATTTGTCAACTCTGTTTAAGTAGGCAAGCAGTTAACAGGTACCAGAAGTTTAAGGAAAGTGAGAAAGAAAATAGGATTTTCTCAATTTTAACTTTGTCAGTAGGGAAGTCAGCCATTATATTAGTCAGTTCTTGCACTGCTATAAAGAAATGCCTGAGATTGGGTAATTTATAAAGAAAAGCAGTTGAACTGGCTCATGGTTCTACAGGATGTACGGGAAGCATGGTAGCATCTGTTCCTGGGGAAGCCTCAGGGAGTTTTACTCATGGTGGAAGGCAAAGCATGAAAAGACGTCTCACACGGCAGGAGCAGGACAGAGAGAGTGAGTCGGGGAGGTGGGGAGGTGCCGCATGCTTTTAAACAATCTCAGGAGAACTCACTCACTATACAGTACTAAGGGGGTAGGAGGGTGCTAAACCATTAGAAATCACCCCCATTATACAATCACCTCTCACCAGGCCCCACCTCCAACACTGAGGATTACAATTTGACATGAGATTTCTTGGGGGCAGAGACCCAAACCCTGTCAGCCATGATTCAGTTTAAGCTGTGGAATACTCACTCTTCTGTAGTTTGAAGAGGACAGCCTGAGATGTAGCTGTATGGACAAAGGGAGAGACAGGGGAAACTGGCAGTGAAAGAGATTAAGGAAAGAGTACTGGTGGGGTGTGGTGGTGTGCGTGCATGCATGCGTTTGTGTGTGTGTGTGTGTGTGTTGAGTGGTAAGTAGTTTGCTGGGGATAAGTAGGGAGGACTTCTCTTTAAATACTACAGGTAGACCTCCTCCATCCTTGCCAATCCCCAAGACAAGCAAGGAGCATTTTTCACTCGCAGACCTCTCCCTGCACCTAGGGAAAGGTGGAAGACAAGGAACCGAACTGACAGGCAGGAGCTCTGAAGAGTCTCTCCCTATACTAAGATTCATAAACCAACAGGGCACACAAAGACAGTGTAGAGGAGAGGTGAGTCCGCCATTGGATATGCCCTATCAGAGTCCCTTATTGCCTCCACCAACGGTGGAAAGCGCTTACTGCAGTTTCATTCCTCTATCCCACTTGCTCAATGTCTGTGGTGCCTTATTTCTGGTCTTCTTGTAAACACTGGATTAAAAGGGAGAAGAATGCATTCAGTAGAGGCAAAAGTGCCCCCCAACACCCTGCCCATGGTCATACACCTGGTTGTATGGACTCCTTTGTAAAGCACCTGTGTAGTGCCTGCTGTGAGAGGGTAATTGGCAAAGAAAAAGACAAACAGATCCCTGCCCCTTTGAGCTTACAGCCTGGCCATTAAAGGAAGCATTAAAAGTACACAATGAATGACAAGACAGGGGAGTGCAAGGCACCCATATAGCATCCAGTCTGACATAGGGAAGGGCTGCGAATGTGATCTTTCAGCAGCTAGCTGAAAGGGTAAGTGCTCGATCAAGGAAGCAGAAGGATTCTATGTAGAAGATATCACATGTGCTAAACAAATGCCCTGAAGCAGAAAAGAAATGTAGGAAGGGACCTGAAAGAAGGCCCTGGGGCTGGAGCAGATGGGCTAAGACACCAGCACCTCCAAAGCATCAGAGGAGGCAGTCAAGGTTTGGGTTTTTATCGTAATAGGATCATATGATTTGATAAAATAATGATTTTATCAAATGATTATCTGAGGAGTTTCATACACAGGAGAGGTCAGATGGCCATGTTTAGAAGACTGCTCTGCTCCCTTTCTGTGGAAAATGGGTAAGAGCTGACAAGACTGGATATATGCTCAAGTGTGTGCCCAGCTATAGACATGGAGAAAACAGGATTAGGGCTTTGCCAGGAGGAAGTAGCAAAAGGGCTGAAGAGAGAGGGAGTCCCGGCTATCAGTAGCAGATGGGCTCCAAAGATAGGCCATGGAGTATACTCCGTGGGGAGGGACAGACACAGGAGGGGCTGGTGGTAAGAGGGAGGGTTGAGATGTCAGTGGACTGGAGGTCCCAACAGGGCCAAGGACTAGCGTGGTGGGAGGAGATAAGAGGACAAGCCCAGAGGACAGGATGCCAACGTGCACAAAGGCTTCCGAAGTGGGGCCATTTCGGGGTATGATAACATTCAGAATATTAATCAGTTTTTGTACTGCTGACGAAAGGTGGCTTGACCAAAAGTAGCCATGGGTGAGTGTTAGAGGAGGAAGCTAAAGAAAATAAAAGGGCAGAGCTCAGATTGCTGAAGAGGCCCATGCCAATCCAGTCCTCAGTTCCTGGAAGAATCAGAGAAACTCAACTAGGCACAGGGTCCTCCAGGATGACAGAATTAGAGGCCCTTCTAGGAGCTCACATCCTTCCAACCTCCCTACCTCCACCACCATCTTCACCCTAAATGCTTGGCTTGACTAAAGAAAAGTGGCCCTCTCTCTTCACAGCATTTAGAGGTCTGTGAACTGTTTAGCATGTCCTCCCCTAGGGCAAAGGTGGGTATCATAAGCATGAGTTATTGATGACAAACCTGGTCTCCAGTCTCATGGTCTCAGTCTTTGCAGCTGAGCTCCATAGAGTGGCTGTCTGCTAGCACAACACATATGACCACATATCTTGTCTCTCCGCTAGGCCAGAAAGTCAAGGACAGGTCATTATGCTTCCTTCAGTTTCTAGGACCACACCTCGTAGGTAATATCAATAGACACTCAATAAAGAAAGAAGCAATCCTGTTTATATAAAGTTCAAAACTGGCAAAACTAATTTAAGGTAGGGTATTAAAGGTTAAAATAATGGTTACATTCTCGTTGGGGAGGGTGACAGAAATGGGGTAGTAATGTTATATTTCTTGATCTGGGTACTATTTACATGGATTTGTTCAGTGCAAATTTATTGATCTGTATAATTATAAATTGTATACTTTTCCGTATGTATGTTACATTTTGATATATTTTTTTAAACACATGAATGAATCAATCACTTAATCAGTGGTAGAAACTAACTTAGCTTGAACTTGAAATGCTTCCCCCAATAAAGGATTCAAACTGCAAGCTAAGGCAGGGGTTGGCAGATATTCTGTATAAGAGCCAGGTATTAAGCATCTTACGCCTCACAGAATGTGGTGTCTCTGTCAACAACTACTCAACTTTGCTACTATAGTGCAAAAAGTAGACACTGATACTGTGTAAGTGAATGAATATGGCTGTGTTCCAATAAAACACCAACACTGAATTTTGAATTTTATATCATTTTCACAGTCCTCAAATGATAGCCTTTTGATTTGTTTTTCAATTATCAAAAAAAATGTTTAACCTTTCTTAGCTCTCCAGCTATACAAAAACAGGCTGCTGGCCAGATCTGGTCCGTAGGAAGTAGTCTGCCAACTCTTGCACTAAGTGACTTTGCACATTAAACACGTTTCCTGGCCCACACACAGGCTCAGCCTGTCTTTCCCCCAATCTGCCCCTCTATGCTCTCCCACCTTTATAAGTAGGCAAACACTCCATCTTGTTGCTATATGGATATTTACTGTCCCGAGGTTTGATGGGGTCCACTCGACAGACAGGGTAGGGATTGTAATCTTTCTTATACGTCGAGAGCAAATCCATATTCTCTTCACTTGGGACGAACTTGTCATACTGGTGGGCCTTCACTGGTGCCACTTTGTGAGGCCCAAAATCTCTCCTGTAAGGAAGCAAGTGCATGCTGTTGGGGTCCTTGGCTTGCAATAAGGCTTATGCTTTCTGCTCAACCCAACTCTATAAACATTTGCTGAGAAGTCATGTTCTACTCTACCTGCCTTCCCCGCTCCCCTGAACTGTTTCTCCTCTATTTCCCACTTTTGGGAAAGGTACCATCAATTATTTCTCACCCAACTCAGACACCTGTACACATCTTTGACCTCCTTTCCTCACGGCCCCAGAGCCTATCATTCACCATCCCATTGGTTTTTCTTTCCCCTTGGTCCAGACCCTGACCATTTCTCACTTGGATCAGGTAACAGCCTGCCACCTGAGCCTCCTCCTTCATCTCTACCACTTCTATTCAATCCCCATAATGTGGCCAGAATAAACTCTCTAAATGGAAATCAGATGGCTTTCCCCAGTTTAAAACTCTTCCAGGTAAAATTCAACTTCCTAGCATAATTTATAAGCCTTTCTGGACCTGGCTCCTGCCTTACTCACCCTTGTCTCTCACTATCCCCACCCCACCTAAGCACCCTGCACTCCAACCACAATGTCACTACTTCTACCCCTGCGCTCTCCACCTTCCTTCCACACAACCCCTTCATTGTGGAGCTAACTTCCTTTCAGGTACCTCCACCACCTTCTCTGTGTTCCCAAAAGCTTCTCCTGCTAATGTTTATCTCCTTCTTCTGCTTAGCCTACAGAAAACCCAGAAGAGGAAAATAGTGAAATAATTGGAGACCCTAAGTCCTTCATTTCTCTGCTATCTGGTATCAGCACCCCCATTATTTCAGGGAGTACCAAAACAACAGGATCGAAAAAGTATAATGGTCTTCGCTAAACAGGAAGCAGTCCCTCCCCAAAGTATCCCAGATAAAAAGGCCCAGATGCTCACTGCAATGCCCACTAGGAACCGCCCCAAGGAGCCAGGGCTTAGTTTGGACTTGTGTTGCCCTCCAGGGCACTCGCAACTTCCCACCTCTCAATGCTAACATTTCCCTCTGAAGGGTGTCTGCTTCACACAACGAACTGTTTTTGCCTGGAACCCATTTATTCTACTGGACAAAGGGAAGTTAGATTTTCCCTGATGGTGCTTGCCAGAACAGCCCTATCAAGGGAAGGGGAAGGTTTCCGGACAGGAAAACATTAGGCCCAAACACCAATAAAACCAACTTCCCGGCCAAAATCTGGAGCAGCATTACTGAGCCATGCTTGACTAGCAAAGGTAACACGCTCCACTGTAACCTGTCTTGCGTGAATTATACACATGATTGTCAGTAAACCCGAACCGGGTCCTGAAAATGCTTGGTGGGATGGGAGGAGGAAGTTAGGAAGCAGGAGAATTAGTCTCTCTAGGGCTCTAAGGAGGAAATGGGAGATGCTTCAGTGGAACTCCCCTAATACCCTCTGGGTAGATTTAAAAATATATCTTAGCAGCAGTTACAGGACGTTCAGCCTGGGCTCCCTTCCTAGGGGCCCCGCTGTTAGCCTGACGTGTCTGGAAGCTGACTGTGTATATAGGGGCTTATGGAGGGAATGGACTGAACAGGAAGCCAAGGGTCAGCTCCTACTTCTACTGTTCTCAATGAACAAGTACTACACCCTGGTGTCTATTCAGCACTAAACCAATTGTAACAGGGAACTAAGAGGGTAAGTCCTTAGGCTACAAAGACAAATGGAAATGCCCAGAAAACTCCATCTGAAAACCAGCTGAGTGGAAAGGGACTCTTGGTCAGAGAGTGTACATTCTAAAGGAGTGCTCCCAAGGGAAGTTGAGCTCTCCTCACTCCCAGAAGAGATGGACAGATTTCAAGGCAGCCTGAGACCACACATTCCTAAACCCTTATAAAAGCCTGTGTTCAGTGATGGCTACCTAAGCCTGCACCCTATTCATTTCCAGGGAGTATCAGGAGGTACCAAGGGCAAGCAATGAGGAACAAAGCTGGGCGCCTATGAGTGCCTGAGCTGCCACGCTGAGCCCACCCAACCTCAAAGCACCTAGGAATGCTTTCCAGTTGTGAGCCTGCCACTCTCGGGGACCCTGCACACAGAGTCCATGGCAGCCTCTTCTTCAGTTACTCTGACCAAGAGGACCAGCTTCCTCTCAGGGATGCCGCAAAAACCTCCCTTCAAAGGCTGCCAGCCTCTTGAAAACTAAAGCACATCTACTGCCCATCTCCCACGGCTTCTACTGGAAAAGAGCAGACAAAAGCCCACAACCAAAGTCACCAGTTCACAGACCATTCTGAAATTGGTTTCCCAAAGACAAAAGCCAATCGTCTTTTCCAGTAGAAAATTTAAGTACATTTGTAAGTCTTCCTCTATGGTTTAATTTATTGATCAGCTATAACTAAGGCAAATGACTATGGGGGTGGGGGTGGGGGAAGGCAGTATCTACTTCTTAAGAGAAGAAAAATTTTAAAGTTTGACTTTTTTATAACCTACCTAAACATAGTTACTGTGGCTTAGGAGTGAATTTAATCAGAATTTATGTGTTTCCTCATTATGTTTTTATGTTGAGAACATTCACTGAAACCTGTCATTAACCCAACATAACTGCATGTCCCCAATCACACATAATCTTATAGCCTTTAAATTCACGTAAAAGAAAAGTCTGTATTTCAGTCTTCCCAGAATTGCTCAAATTAACTAGCTTTTCTTTTTAAGAACACTGGATCTCCCCTCTCTTTCTGTGGTACACTTCCCAGTCTCTGTGCACATGTGACGTGAACCAAGAAAAAGAAACTGGTGAGAGAAGTAAGTTTCTTTTTGGTAAGTAGCTATAAAAGTTATAGAGTAGGGAAGGCCAAGAGTTAAACTCAGAGTTTAGTGAAAGGTTGGAGTGGTCCTGCTGGGGAAGTCATAACAACTTGACTTCAAATCATTTGGCAAAGCTGAAAAAAGGTGTTTGACAAGACTCTGACAAAAGGAAAGAGGAAATAACCTAACAGTGAGCCAGGGTCCGGAGCCTGGCAGTGGGAAATGAAGATTTCACCATGACAAAAGGGCCATGCATCACAAATTTTAAACCTGTTTTTAATGCTTATTTATGCAAACTTCAAGATTTGTTAGTGTGTCCAAGTCATCAATTATATTAAAATGGAATCCATCTTAAAAGGAGTTCCTCCTCTTGGCCAAAGCCAACCTCTCTCACCCCTGCCCTCTTTCTCGGGAACCTCTTCTATAGACCATCTCCTAGGCCGTGCTTTTCTCTCTTCCTCCCTACTGCCTCCTTTCTCCACTGAGTGTTATCTCCCATCTTTAAAGGTAAAGAGTAAAATAAGACACAATCCTCACTGGGCTCCATTCTCCTCCGGTTTTCCCTTCTTTCTTCCAGAAAGTCTTGTCTACAAGTACAGACTTGCCTTCCTCTCCTCATGTCTCACCCATCAAATCTGATTCCCCTCACTCCTGGATACTCCAAGCATCACTTGTTTTCCAGACCCAACCGCTGCTTCTCATCCTTATCCCACTGTGCTTGTTCAAAGCATCCATCCTCTCACTCAATTTTTCAGTTCTCTCTCCCTTGACTTCTGTGATACCACTCCTCATGATCTTTTCTCCATCTCCTCTATGGGGTTCTGCTCTTTGTCAGTTGATTTGACTTTGTCACTTCTACAGGTAATTCTCAAACTTCCCAATGTCAAAAGGCACCCTTCTAGAGAAACTGTTCTCCCATCCTAGGCAGCTTGGGGAGTCCATCCCAATGTGCTGCAAAAGATCCTTGGCTGAATCACAGGGCTTGATTCATGCCCCTGGTCCTTATGGGACACAGAGTCTGCCTTACCTTCACTATAACAGATGGGATTCCAAGCCCATGCACTCCAGCATCCAAGTTACATAGCACCTGTCTTCTCTGCCCTCTGAGCCCCTCAACTCCCACTAAGGCTGAGGCGAATATCTGTCACCACTTCATATAAACTCCAGACAAACTATTTCAAATGACTTTAAAGCTCTAAAAAGGTGGATTCTGGGGAGAGCCAACAGGTGGAAGCAGAAAATGGCACTGTTTGAGTGCCATTTTCCATTAACTATTTAAGATGCAAAGCTTCTAGCCTGAAGGTCAGCTCCACTCTGTGTCAGGCAGGGCAACTAAAAGGCAGATCTTTATTGATTATCTTTTCTTTGAGACGGAGTCTCGCTCTGTCACCCAGGCTGGAGTGCAGCGGCACAATCTCGGCTCACTGCAAGCTCTGCCTCCCGGGTTTACGCCATTCTCCTGCCTCAGCCTCCCGAGTAGCTGGGACTACAGGCGCCCGCCATCTCGCCCGGCTAGTTTTTTGTATTTTTTAGTAGAGACGGGGTTTCACCGTGTAGGCCAGGATGGTCTCGATCTCCTGACCTGGTGATCCACCCGTCTCGGCCTCCCAAAGTGCTGGGATTACAGGCTTGAGCCACCGCGCCCGGCCGATTATCTTTTCTTGACTACAAAAACCAGAGGGCCAGCCGGGCACGGTGGCTCATGCCTGTAATCCCAGCACTTTGGGAGGCCGAGGCAGGCGGATCACCTGAGGTCAGGAGTATAAGACCAGCCTGACCAACATGGAGAAACCCCGTCTCTACTAAAAATACAAAATTAGCCAGACGTGGTGGCACACGCCTATAATTCCAGCTACTTAAGTGGCTGAGGCAGGAGAATCGCTTGAAGCCAGGAGGCGAAGGTTGCGGTGAGCCGAGATGGTGCCACTGCATTCCAGCCTGGGCAACAAGAGTGAAAATCCGTCTTACAAAAAAAAAAAAAGAGGACCAAGTTTGAGGCAACCACAGATGCTGGAAAATGAGGAAAGAAACCTGGAAATGAGAGAGCCAAAGACAGGAAGCCCTAAATTCTGTACATAAACTGGGCCCAAATCTCTGCATGACCTCACATATATGGGGTAGATTTCAAGCCAAAGAACTGAAGTGAGATTTGAGCTGCCAGCCAAGACACAGAATTTGTATTGTAAATCAAATCAGGTTACCTGCCTACCAAAGATAAAAACACTTTTTAGAGCAATGCAAACAAGTATCTAAGGTGTCCACAGCGTAACAACATTCTCACTGTACAAAAATCAACCCAAAATCTGACCCATGCTCAAAAAAAAAAAAAAAAAGATAATTATGGAGACCAACTCCAAGCAGACCAGACATTGGAATTAGCAGACACGGGTTTTAAAGTAGCTTTTTAAACCATGCTCAATAAGGAAAGCAAAGTAAGGCCATAATGAATTAAAAGATAGGAAATAAGGTAAAATAAATAGAAACTAGATTTAAAAAGTATCAAATGCAAATTCTAAAACTGCAAAATATGTGAAGTAGAACATTCATTGGATGGGCTTAAATCATAAAATGGAGATAAGGGAGAAAAAGTTGGTGAAGTTTAAACTAGATTAATAGAAACTATCCAATCTGAAGAACAGAGGAGGGGAAGAAAAGACTGGGGGAAAAAAATGAATAGATTATCCATGAAAGAAAAATTACTTGAAGAAATACCAGCCAAAATGTCTACAAATTTAATCAGAAATACAGTAGAGACAATTCAAAGGCTCTGAAATTGCCCAAGCAAGTCCAGTGCCGAGAACTCTATCTGCATTGTGTTCACACTAATTCTCAGGCCCAGGCTATGGAGGCTAAGTATATGCCCAGTGGTACAGCTCTGAGTAGGAGAGTCAAGTATCTTTTGAACAAAAAAATATATATATACAAAATTCAATGGGTAGTGCAAGACTCAAGCCTGGTACTAACTCTCTTGTTTCTTTCCTGACCTTTGGAGAGGATACTAAATGCCCTTTCTCTCTTAGCTCTTCCCTCCCTTACTCTCCTTGGTTTACCAAGCAGTCTTGTCAATAAGTGATAGAAATGATGTTACCAATTCCCTGCCCTCTGCCTTTCAGCCACACCCATCGAGTCTGAACTCAATTCTATCTCCTCACTCTGTGCCTCCATTCCACTCTACCCAACACCATTGAAGACTCACCTCTTTCTTCCAATGCTGTTCATTTTGCCCATCTTTAGGGAACTGGCTTAGCTAACAGAATGTCTCAAATTGGGGTCCCAGTGTTTTACATGTCACCATGCTGACGGGGAAATGAGGCTTGAAGTGCAAACCTCTTATTCATAAACTGATCTCAGGTCTATCTGAACTAAAGGCAGATTCTACACCAGAGAATTACCAAGGGCTGCAAGAAAGCGTTTCACATTAAAAATGCCTGGAAATCACAAGCATTCCCCTCATGGCACCTGCTGTAAATCCCCAAGATTTATGGTCAGTACGAGTTGTGTGCAGCTGTAATCATGCCTCACGCTGGGATGATAACCTTTCCAGAAACCAGGTGTTTTGTGTGTGTGTGTCTGGGCTTAATCACCAAACTCAGCCAAGTCCTGGACCACGTGACTTTTTCGTTCAGCAGGTGGGAGCCTCACGTCCAACCTCAGAAACTAAGCAAGGTCAATGTTTAGATAAAGAAGTGGGTGGGATGTTCCAGTAATAAGAGTCCTAAGAGCAGAGGGGTGACAACAATCCGTGCAGACACAGGGGTGTGCAGACACAGGGCTGACGCATCCCTTCCCCTGTAAGCCTCCAGGGGAACACCAGATGGTAGCTTCCCTACATTTCCTGACAGTGGCATAATTTTGTTCTCAGTCTACGAAAAATAGTGCCCGTTATGGCAGGCACAGGGTTGAGAAATAATGAAATTGTGGTAGAAAAGAGAACACAGATGTCTTCTACTCATTTGCCCCTTACTTCTCTTTTTAGGGTGGGAAATAAAAAGAGATTCATATCTGCTCTTTTTCCTCCCTGTGTATAACCTTGATCCTACCACTTTTTCTTTTTAAGGCCCTTATGTTCATTAACAGCTTATTTAGGAAATTCTTGCACAGTCTGCTTTCCTCTACTTTAGCCACACTTGAGGTACATGATATTTATTGTTACTCTGGCTCCGGGAGAGGCAGAGGGGCCTTCTGGGTGATATGTTTATTGTTGTAAGTGATACAAGGCAAGGATAATTTAGGACAGGTCAGAGGATAAGTTTTTGTTTAGCGAAGCACCATCAGGAGGAGGGAGGCTATCTGGAGTTGCATCTGGGGGCCTCAGAGCTAGATGTTGGGGCAGGGCTCCCACCCTAGACCAAGGGTTTGTCCTCATTCTCCTAAGCTTTGGGCAGCTAACAAAGCAACCCGCACCAACCAACCTTCAAATCATCCCTGTCTATACTTTCAGAATAGGAAATATATCAATGTCTGAAGCCAACGAGACATCTCACAAAGTGTTCTTCATTTCCTGCAAACTGGATATAAAGAGAGAGAAAGACCCACCCCTGGAGATCGAACAAGATATTTGCAAGCCACCCCTCAGTACTACTCTTATCCTTTCCTACTGATTACATGTCCCTTATACAGGTGCCCAGGACTCTTACTTGGTGTTGACCAGGGCTTTCTAAAACAAAAGCAATGCTCAGAAATGGTTCACACTTCTTATTAGGGTCTTCAGACTCTCAGAGACAAAGAGTACTGTTTTCCTGGCAAAATGAAGCCCAAACTTTAGTGTTCATATTGTTTAATAAATCATAGGTTGAAAAAACAGCTGCATAAACTACAATGTTTTAATACATCAGGACCCAGAAACACTCTGTTTAAACCAAATCATTTAAGATGATTTGGAACACTCTGTTTAACCAGAGTGTTCCAAAACAGAAACACTGTTTAAACCAAATCATTTAAGATAAATGGTTAGAATAAACATAGTTATCTGGCCTTAGCAATACAGCAAAACCTTGTCTCCACAAAAAGTTTAACAATTAGTTGGGCACAGTGGCCCATGCCTGTAGTCCCAGCTACTAGGAGACTGAGCAGGGAGGATCACTTGAGTCCAGAAATTCGAGGCTGCACTGAGTGATGCACACCATTGTACTCCAGCCACAGCTACAGAAGGAAACCTTGTTTTAAAAAAATATTTTTAAAAAGTGGCCTGATTCAACTCAAGCATCAGACAAGGCCCTCAACTCCCTCTCACTCTCAAGCCCCTGTCCAGTGGTTTCCACTAAGCTCAGGAATCCTTTGGCTTCATTTCTCCCATTGTGGGTGCTCCTACCCCGTTACCCAGACACGGACTTCCTGTGGATTTAGAAGATGGCAGTGTTGTGTAGAGAAGAGTACCTCCAACTCACAGTCTCAAGAGACGTTTCCAGTCCTATTCTGGAGCAAACCTGAAGGCAGAATGAATTAGAATGGTTCTGCTTCACCTAAACCATCTGGGACCTTTACTAGCACAAAATTATGAAGCAAAAGGGGAACAATAGGAAGAAAAGTCACCAGGTCTGAGGCACTGATGTGCAAGCATTGTGCTGGAACAGTCAATATTCACCAACATCTCCATCTCACAGCAACCCTGCCCTTTATGGAGATGAGGAACAGGGAAGGCAGAGAACACATCAATCTTTCAGGGCTCAGCTGAGGACAAAACTATACAATCTGAGACTGCCCAACTGCACTCAAAGATGTTTCTGCTCTACTAGATCACCAGTCACAGGTCACTCACTGAGTTGTCCACAGCAGAATCCGCAAGAGCCTTGCCTGTAGAACAACCCTGAACTGATAACTTTTCTGCACCCCCTCAGTACAAACACCTCTGCAACACTAATATACTGAACTGTGTGGCTCTGCCTCCGCACAGAACTAGAGCTAAAAAATCTTAGTTTGGGAGTCAAGAATAATTTAAAAGAAAAACATTATTTGTTCATATTTCTTGAAGAACATTCAGGAGAACCCCAATTCAAAATTTACAGCATAATCTTAAGGGGGAAAAAAAAAGCTTACTTTTTCTCTATTGCCAAGTTCTCTTTCACCACCACCACCACCACCCGCCACCTACCCAAGCTGGCCTGGAGCTTTTCATGTAACAAAGCCCAAAACTTGCTTTTCAGCAACATCCCCCACTCTTTCCATCCCTTAAATATTTTTCTTAACCTCCAATCCTTTATTATATAAATTAATCCAGCCTTTCCCCACCCTTTACTTCAGCAAGCAAGAATCCTTTCTCTTTAACAGAAAATTTGGAAAAAACTGAGAAGGCTCATAAATGCAGGATTTTCTCTCAGAGACATAGTACATTAAGGCATTAATATTATATGTTGATACTGCATATTAATACATTAGCACAACACATTAATATTATACGTTAGCACTGCATGTTACTACGTTAGTGTTGTATGTACCCGTATACCTTAATACTGTTTGCCCTCACCTTGATGTAGTCAGGCCTTCCATTGGTATAGACCCTTTCTGGTACTCCCGCCTTGGCTTGAAGGACTCTCTGGGCAGGTAAGAGTGATAGAAAGGGTAGTTCTCGGTATATTCGGAGAGAAGACATGGTTTCTCTGTTTTATCATAAATCTTGGTAGGGAGATGTGGACAGTGATGCCGCCTATAAAAGACACAGAGTTAGGTTGATTACCTTCTTGGGAGAAATAAATTCAATTTGCTAGAGTACTTCTGCCAAATGTGACTCAGACTGCAAAATCATATGACTGCCAATACTGAAGACCAGAATTCAACCCTTACTTTTTTTCCACTAAACTATGTGAAGTGGCCAGGATATAAAGGTGGTCTGTAACTACAATAGGTTAATAAAAATTCCTTGGATCACAGAAATACACACAAGCTGTTACAGATGCCACATTGCTTGTGTTAAGCATGGAAATAATTCCATAGTATAACAGAGAAACGGCTGTGTCCCCAAGCTCTCCGAGTGCCACCCCAACCTCTCCGAGTGCCACCCAGCTGCCTCAGGTCCTCCCCTGAGGTCTCCCAACAGCCCAGGAATTCAGGGCTTACTACTGACCTAACAGGGTGCTCTAAGGTTCTCCAACAGGGCCAGCCAGTGTCTTTTCTAACTGGTTGACTCCTGAGTCAACTCAGAATATCATCAGTGTACACAAATGACATCATTCAAAGCAAAACCACCTTAGTTCTCAGTCCACCAAACACCACTGACTATGTGAAACCACTTTCACATCGAAAGTCTCCTTCATTCATTCTTTCAGGTCTCACCTCAGTTATTACAGCCTTAGAAAGACTTTCCCCAATCATCTTATACCCAGGAACCACCCCGCCGTTGCATCCCGTCTCCCCACCAGTCTTCCCTGCGTGTAGCACATATTTTCTCCCATCACCCTGCGTGTGCCTGTCCCATCACTTACAGCTACCTGTGATTGGCATGTCTGTTGGCGAGTTTGTTTATTGTCTCATTTGTCATGCTCAGGGCCTTTATCAGCCTTGTTCACTGCTACACTGTACGTGTACATTGTACATTTTTCAACCTTGTCCACTGTTCATTGTACATGTACATCTCTGTGTATTATATCCTGAATTTTTCATTCAGTAAATGTTTACTGTATACTAGCACATTCAGTAAATATTTATTGAATGAAAGACTGTGTGTATAAGTGAATGATTAAATAAACTTTATGCCTAGGGATGAATTGAACAAATGATAAATAGATAGTATTTAGCAGTTATAATTTATAGTGAGTTTTTCCATTTTACATGCTTGATAGTAAATGAAGCTTACTTACTTACTTACCACTTACAGCTGGACTGAGGCAGCTGTTAAAACTGTCAAAAACTAAGTGAAGGCAGTTTATCAATTTTGTATATGCCCACATACAATCTTCACAATCCAGCTGGGATCCCTCTCATCATGAGGCACCAGCACATCAGCAAAAACTCCATGCTGGTGTTTTCCAACTTAGCTACCTTCAGGAATGGCATAGAATTGTTTACCCATTTTCACACTGGACTGATTTTTAATCACAGAAACTAAAATGCAATACTTTGGGGCAGTACATGGGGGAAGGGAGATAAAATCAGAGAAAGAAACCAAGGACTCCTCACTGTTCTAATGTAAAGCTATTTTCCAGGCAACAGCTGGCATGCTGCTCCTGTTAGTAAGTTCAACCTTTTATATAAATATTACTGCCACCGTTGTGGTTACTATGTACCTCTCTTCAATCTACTCCCCAGAGAAAAATCATCAACACCTGTACTGTTCATATGGCTAGAATTGCATATTAACAAGTACCATTAGAGATATCCCTACTTATTTTCTTCTCACCTATAGATTTGTTATCAGAAATGCCTTAAGATGGCATGAAATTGCCTCACTTACTCTTTATTTGTATTGTAAAAGCAGTATTGATTCGTGGTAAATATTTTAGATATTCCTCATCATCGACAAGGAAAATCTTTCACAAATATGCCGTCCTTATAGTATGAATATCTAAATTTCACAATGTTAAATACAATAGATAAAAGTTTGGTTTTTCTTTTTCAGAATGCACATTCTTGGCATTTAATGTACAAAGCTATGTATTTCTATGTCATACACTTTTAATAAAATATCTCCTAATTGTTGGCACATAATTGAGTGCTTTAAAGTGTCTTTTGTAAATTCAAGAGATAAATTGTTCTGTGTGCATAGTAAACAAACAACCCATCTCCCACAGTAGATACATGTTAAATATTATTGCCATTTCTGTGCTCACAATCAGTCCAACTATCTGAGATTTCAATTTGAGCCAGCCAGTACCCTATCTTTTTAGGATTCCTACAAACCTCAAATCAAAAGCCAAGAAGCACTGGCTACCAAAAATACCTCTGCGTGTATATTTTATTCACCCACACTCTAAAAGAAAAGTCAAGATTTTATTCAGGATAACTTAGTTTCAGGCACTTACAATAAAACAAGCTCCACAGGCAGAGTGTTATTTTCCCTTTTCAGTGCCCCTGTTTTTTAAACTGGTAAAACTACTTTCATATAACCCCCTTTCCATATTGTTACTTTTAAAAAATGTAACACACTATAAGGATTTATTCCAAAAGAAAAATACATTTAATGGCAAAATACTGCAATATGATCAGCATCATGAAAGGTGATTTCAGTAGAGCAACAAGCTTCTACCCAGACATTGATGTTCCATTAAATGGAATTATATCAACATATTTATACAGCAGACTTTGCCTTATTGCTGGTTAACTGAAACCTTGTCTCACTTTGAAATATCAAAAACTCTTATGCAAAAATAAATGTTTCATTGCCTGAGTGTGCTCATGGAGTCATCTCCTTTCCCTACCTGCACCATGAACGCCCTGAATACCCCTCTCAAGATACCCAGCACCATGTCTTCTCACTGGTGATCTACCCAACCCTCATTAACCAGGAATCCCTCAAGGATAAAGATCAAGTCTGACATCTTTTTGTTTTGGAAGCTAGCCAATATTATATATGTATTTAATAGATGGATGAACAGTGTATAAGAGGATGATCTGCTGAAAGAAAGATATCTAGAAGTTATCAAGAAACAGAAAATAATTCATTCTAACATTAGTAGAGTCAAAAAGGTAAAGACAGATTTCTCAATGTTTAAGAACTAATTAGTATCTAAAGAACGTTTGTAGAATTGCCCTGACTAGGGCGTTTAAAATGAAGCTTGGAAGCCGTGATCCAAAGAACTGAAACTTCTTCAAGCTCTGTGATACTTGTGTCATTCCAAGAGCTCCCCTCACCACCTTGCTCAGGTACACCGGCAAACAAACCCAGATGGAGCCATGGGCCAGGAAGGAAAAGGGAGAGAGGAGGTTTATTTAGCCTACCAGAACAGAACTCTCTAAAGTCTTTCCACTCCAGAATTCACAATTCCCAGGGGTCAAAGGACATAACACTGATTTTCTGATACTTGGAAAAGAAAGTAGTAGAGACCTTACGATGAAACCCAGAAATAATAACAATACTTGATTCTGAGCATTGGCTCCAAGCTATAATCATAGAATTTTTTTTTTTTTTTTTTTTTTTGGGACAAGGTCTCACTCTGTCATCCAGGCTGGAGTGCAGTGGTGCCATCACAGCTCACTGTAGCCTCAACCTCCTAGGATCAAGCAATCCTCCCACCTCAGCCTCCCAAGTAGCTGGGACCACAGACATGCAAAACCACGCCCGGGTAATTTTTGTATTTTCTGTCGAGATGGGGTTTCACCATGCTTCCCAAGCTGGTTTTGAACTCCTAAGCTCAAGCAATCCACCTATCTCAGCCACACAAAGTGCTGGGATCACAAGCATGAGCCACCACACCTAGCCTAGAATCACAGAATTTTTAAATTGAAAGGGGGCATAGGGAATATCTGTTCTAGTATCTCCATTATGTTATGTAGATGAAAAATCTGAAGTTCAGAACGTTGTACACGAACCAATCATAGATATAGGATAGGTGTCTATCACTTCCAAATGACCAGGTACATTTCCTGACATACAACGAGTTCAAGTCATCTATGACTCTCAGGCAATCCTAGAATGGATAACAGAACTTTAAGAATGTAACAACTGGGCCGGGCGCGGTGGCTCAAGCCTGTAATCCCAGCACTTTGGGAGGCCGAGACAGGTGGATCACGAGGTCAGGAGATCGAGACCATTCTGGCTAACACAGTGAAACCCCATCTCTACTAAAAAATACAAAAAACTAGCCAGGCAAGATGGCGGGCACCTGTAGTCCCAGCTACTTGGGAGGCTGAGGCAGGAGAATGGCGTTAACCTGGGAGGTGGAGCTTGCAGTGAGCTGAGATCCGGCCACTGCATTCCAGCCTGGGCGACAGAGCGAGACTCCGTCTCAAAAAAAAAAAAAAAAGAATGTAACAACTGCACTGGTACACTGGTAAGAAAACAAAAGTTAAAAAAAAAAAAAAAAAAAAAAAAAAAAGGAAGAGGTTCCCCTAGAATAACATCATCGAATGGAAATACAATGCAAGCCATGTCATATATATCATTTTTAATTTTCTATTATAGTAGCCATATTAGAAGGGTAAAAAAAAGCCAGGCATAGTGGCACCTGCCTATCGTCCCAGCTGCTCAGCAGGCTGAGGAGGGTGGATCGCTTGAGTTCAGGAGTTTAAGGCTACAGTGTGCTATGACTGTGACTGAGAATAGCCATTGCACTCCAGCCTGGGAGACGTAGTATCTCCAAAAAAAACTAAAACTTTTAAAAAAGATAAAAAGAAGCAAGTGAATTTAATGTATTAATGTTTCATTTAACCCAATATACCTAAAATATCATTTCAACATCCATTTAAAAATTATTAATGAGATATTTTACTTTCTTACTGTACTTCAAAATCCAGTGTGTCTTGTACATTTCTTTCAGTTCAGACCAGACATATTCCAAATGGTCAACACATATAACAGATAGGTGCAAATGCAACCAACTAGCAGTCGCTGCCTGAGCGCTACGCTGGAAAGATTCAGAGGCTACCACCAAGTTCAGTGAAAAAGACTATCTTGATCAATTAAGCCATGCCTGCCAAAACCCTGCGTTAGGATAAGGGGTGGGGTGAAAATCTGCGCAGGAAGGGAAACGAAGAGAAGAGAACTCTGATGGAAATGTCCACAGGCTGTTGAACATGATGACTTGTAGAATCACACGTTTGGAAGACATCTGGAACAACAATGAAGCCATAAAAATATGAATTGGAAAGTGCAGATCTAAAATTCTAAGATACAGGCAAAAGAACTGCAAGTACTTGGGTACTGGAAGTTTTCTCCAAAAGTGTAGGAAAGATAAAGACACTAAAAAATATTTTTTGTTGACTAATTCAATATCAGTCTCTTTCTTAAACTCTCTCTGACCTGTCTTCATATGACATAATCATAGGCATTAAAACAAATAAAAAATAAAGCAGTTTTTCTTACTTCCATAATTCATCTCGATCTACAGCACCAAATTTCAGTTTTATGCACTTGGAACACTAGCTGCAGCTGCTCACTTTCCTGCCACTCTCACTTTTCTCTGTCTTCCAGGCCCATCTTCAATGCTACCACTACCACCCCTGACTCCCCACAAAGCTGCTGAAGATCCCATGACACAGTTACTGGCTGTGACTCTTCTGCTCAGAGTGTACATGGGATTATGCCCCCACCTCTTCTTCTACTGCACAGCCTTGCATGATCCTCTACTTTTAAACTTGTGTGTGTGTGTGTGTGTGTGTGTGTCTTTTAGAGACAGGGACTGACTTTGTCACCGAGAGTGGAGTATAGTGGCACAATCATAGCTCAGTGAAGCCTCAAAATTCCTGGGCTTAAGCAATCCTCCCACCTTAGCCTCCCGAGTAGCTGGGACTACAGGCATGCACCACCGTCCAACTTGGCTAATTTTTTTATTTTTTGTAGAGATGGGGTTTTGCCATGTTGCCCAGGCTGGTCTCAAACTCCTGGGCTCAAACAATCCTCCTGCCTCGGCCTCCCAAAGTGCTGGGATTATGGGTGTAAGCACCATGACCAGTCTCAACTTCCATGTTAAGAATTTTCTTGGTTGCAAACAAAGCTATTCATCAAAACATACGCATGACCATTCCCCCTGCCACCAACTGGAAGCTTGAACAGTAGCTGGTATAACATGACTTTGAGCTTTTCAAACATATGAACTTTCAGTAGTTTTTTAGAATCTAATCTATAAAAAGGGCAGCATCTCATAGGATACTCATGACTTGTCTTGCCTTCACCAGTCTTCTGGATCCCCTCCTGAGCCTAGCCTGATGTGGGCAGTGAAGAGGGTTCTCCTTCACTCAAGGAGGCAGGGTGCATTGTGGAAAGGGGCTCAGAGGCAGGAAGATCTGGTTCACAATCCTAGCTCTGCTACTCACTACTTGCGTAACACCGAGAAAGCCACTTAACTCCTCTGAACTTCAATCTTCTCCTCTTTAATCTGCAGATAACAATTTCTACTTATGTGGATTAAATCAGGTACTGGAGTTCAAATGCCTAGCCCTGTCCAAAGCAAGCATGCTGTAATTAATAGGCTAATTTATGGAACAATTACCATGCACCACACAGGCTAAGAGTTTTGTATACTATTGCATCTAATCTTCACAGCAATGCAATGGGCAAGGCACTATCATCATCATTTTACAAATAGGAAAACCAGTGCTTAAGGCCACATAACCAGAAGGTGATGAAGCCATGACTGGACGCACAGGTCAGCCTGATTTCAAAGCCTATGCTTTTAAATCACAGCCGTACATAACATGGCTTGATGGAATGCCGGCCTGTACCAAATCTCTTTTCTGGCTGCTCTGATAAACCTAAGGGCAGTCAGTAAATAGTCCGTCTGCCCTTCCAAGTTCCCTCAGCTACACTCAGAATCTTCCAAGACATTCTCCTCTTTCCCACTGAGCCTAAAAATACCCCAATACAGACCAACAAGTAGATACAACTCCACTCCTCTTTAAAATTCTGATTTCCCACAGAACTTTCTTTGCTGCTTAAACAAGAGTGTCATTAGATAAAGTAATAATGGTAATAACCAGGGAAATAAAGAAAATGGAATGCTAGATCTAGGAGAACCCTAGAGATAAGCCAGCCCTACTGCTTCATTATACAGATGTGGATGCTGAGTTACTGCCCAAGGTCACACAGCTGGTCAGCAGCAGCCTTCACCCCAGGGCCCAATCACCTCCCACATGCCTGACTTCCACTTACAATACAATTTCAAACCCAAAGTTCGGACTCTTAAAGGATTTGCAGCCCATTTTTCCTTTTACCCAGTAGTTAAGAGCTTGCGACCTGTCACAGCTGCTGTGCAAGGGAGGAAAGCAGTGCAAAAAATACATTCTCCACCTAGGAGAGGGGAAGCTGCCCAGGATGGCCAAACACCAAGTCATAAAAGTCATCCTTCCATGCTAATAGCTTAGAATGATTCTAGGCTGCCTGGAATAGCAAAAACTCTGGATGCTACAGGCAAGGCCTTCTCAAAGGAGGATCTATGTCTCTGGAATGGTGTTTTGTCTTAACAACCCCACAATCCAATTAGCCTCAGGGAAAGAATAAAGCCCACACTTTTCCTAAAGTACATTTGTGTTTACCTGCAGTGATTTATAAACTTTTAAAATATTTATTTACTAAAAGTTGTTATCTTTTGTTTATGATAGATCCGGAGGCCAAAGGACAAGTGAGAATAGTTTTGTGAATTGCAAACTAAGACAACTTTTGGACATAGATATACTTTACAGCAATCTTGAGGCAAGATACGTCACACTCCCTACTTACACCTTGTCTATTAAGATCTTTAAAGAATCAGAACAGTGTGAGAAATCTGAATAACTCTGGCTTATACCCCACTCATGGTGCCAGTGAAATGATCAGGGATCATAAACCAGAACTTAGCTGGGTGTGGTGGCTCACGCCTGTAACCTCAGCACTTTGGGAGGATGAGGCAGGTGAATCACTTGAGGTCAGGAGTTTGAGACCAGCTTGGCCAACATGGTGAAACCTCATCTCTACTAAAAATACAAAAATTAGCCAGGTGTGGTGGTGGGCACCTGTAATTCCAGCTACTCAGGAAGCTGAGGCAGGACAATCATTTGAACCTGAGAGGCAGAGTTTGCAGTGAGCTGAGATGGCGACACTGCACTCCAGCCTGGGCGACAGAGGGAGACTCCGTCTAAGAAAATAAATAAGTAAACCAGAACCTCTGACAAGGACTAACCCCTCAGGCAACTAGAAATTGGGTAACAGAAAGCAAGGCCAACCCCTGAAATGTAAGTCGGAGAAAAGCAACCTTAATGGTTATCTGGTACACATATAACAAATAGGTGCAAATGATATACCAACTAGCAGTCGCTGCCTGAGTGCTACGCTGGAAAGATTAAGAGGCTACCACCAAGTTCAGTGAAAAAGACTACCTTGATCAATTAAGCCATGCCTGCCAAAACGCTGGGTTAGGATAGGGGGTGGGGTGACCATCTGTGCAGGAAGGGAAAGAGAAGAGAAGAGAATTCTGATGGAAATGTCCACAGGTTGTTGAACATGATGACTTGTAGAATCACACGTTTGGAAGACATCTGGAACAACAACGAAGCCATATGAATAAAGTTGCCAGAAGAGAAGAGGAAGGAATAAAAACAAAACCTTGGAGAAACCATATTTGCAAAGAAGGAAAATAAGTTTCTGGGAGGAAAACTGACAAAAAGTAAGAAAACTCTGTCACAGGGATCAAACAAAGAAAAGACTTTTACATGTTCAACAGTTTGATGCCACAGAAGAATCAAAAGTCATAAGGGCTGGGAAAAAGACATCTTATTTGGTGGCTAGAAAACAGCTTTAGTAGAGCAGCTGGGGTGGGACCAAGGACTCAATGCTGAAGAAGTGGTGCAAGAGACAAAAGACCATGATTCTGAAAAATCTGGTGGTGAAAGCAGCAAGAAATTATCCAGGCAGGGTAATCACTTGAGCCTGGGAGGCAGAGGTTGCAATGAGCCAAGACCGTGACATTGCACTCCAGCCTAGGCAACAAGAGCAAAACTCTGTCAAAAAAAAAAAAGATTCAAGGTGTGTACAGCGTACTCTAGGGAGTGTGCTGAAGGGGATGTTAAAGAGTTGCAGACTTGATTCCAGGAGTAGTAATGCCAAGAAGAGGCTCTGCTGGACCCAGCTGGCCCAGTGTTGGGACTTTGATCAGCAGCAATGCAAGGCTAAGGACAGGTGATGGCAGGTGCTGATTAGAGGAGCCCTGTTGGAATGCGCAGGCAGGCATCAGGCTGAGTGGGCAGGAAGGATGCCAGCAAGAGCCAGAGCTGAGGGATGGGAGAGAGCAGCAAAGGATATGTTCAGTGGCTACTGGAGAGCACCTCATGGGCTCTTCCAGCCCCTCCTACCTTGTCAATCAAAAGGTAAAGGAATTTCTTCTGTGGCCAGGCGTGGTGGCTCAAGCCTGTAATCCCAGCACACAAGCCTGTAATCCCAGGCCGAGACGGGTGGATCACGAGATCAGGAGATTGAGACCATCCTGGCTAACCCGGTGAAACCCCGTCTCTACTAAAAAATACAAAAAACTAGCCGGGCGAGGTGGCGGGTGCCTGTGGTCCCTGCTACTCGGGAGGCTGAGGCAGGAGAATGGCGTGAACCAGGGAGGCGGAGCTTGCAGTGAGCTGAGATCCGGCCACTGCACTCCAGCCTGGGGGACACAGCAAAACTCTGTCTCAAAAAAAAAAAAAAAAAAAAAAAATTTCTTCTGTGAAAAACTATTTAGATTAATTACAGAAACCTCTTCAAGAAAATACAAAATTGATCAAGGCATCCCTGGGAGGCATGGGGTAGGATTCTGGCAATGGCCTCATCACCTCAGAGGGGGACACAGAAAGAAACAGGTCCACAACTCTTTCAATTCTTGGAGAGCCAATCCTCTGGGGGAAGGAAGGTGCAACTCTGGAATGTTCTAACTCTGCACTACTCCTTTTTATGAGGCCCCGGGAAAGCCTCACTCTGCCTGAAAGTCTATTCCTAGCCTTCCCTATTACTTCCTTGAAGTTTGATTTCAAAAATCCCTCCTACCAGGTCTTCCTGGACCCCCTGGCAAGTCCATATTCACGTTACTCTTCCCCACACTCACACACCACACACTTGCAGCCCCTGCTCAGAGTCTGGCTTCCCCACAGCGGGGGGTTCATATACCACTGCCTCAGTGCATGGCACACGACGGGCACTCAACATATGATTGCTAAAAGCATGCAAAAACAGAGCAAGCTCATAGATGGGTCAGTTTTGTTTACTGGACTGTGGCCTGCCCCAGCAGCAAACTTGCAAACTGAGATAAAAACCCACCAGCTAGATTCCTATACATGTGTCCTGTGTGGCACTTCCTAAATGAACGAAAGGTGGAAACTGGATTTAAAAACAAATCCCTGAACTTCAACCCTATCTCTCATACACATACATAATTTGAGCTAGATTATAAACCTAAATATAAGAGCTAGAATTATAAACTTTTTGGAGGGAAATATAAGAGAATGTCTTTATGACTTGAAAGAAGGCAAAGATTTCTTAGATCACACAAAGTAATAACCATAATGGAAGGAATTGGTAAATTAGACATTTATCAAAGTCAACTACTTCCATTCATCGAAAGATATCATTGAGAAAATAGATAAGCCACACACTTGGAGACAATGTTTGCAAAGGGCCGGTATCCAGGATATAGAAAGATCATCTACAACTGAGTAATAAAGAAAACCGAAAAGCTAGGCAAAGATTTGAATATACATATCACAAAGATATAAAAATGGCCAACAAACATATACAAAAATGCTTAACATCATTAGTAATCACAGAAATGCAAATTTAAACCAAAATGAGATCCCACAACACATAGACCAGAATAGGTAAAATGAAAAAGAAAAACAACAAAAAAACCTACTGTTGTTAAAGTGGAGAAACTGAAATTCTCACACATTACTGGTGACACTGTAAAATGGTACAACCACTTTGGGAAAGTATGGAAGTTTCTTATCCATTACTAGGTATTTATCCAAAAGAAATAAAAACCATATATTCACAAAAAGAGTTGGATAAGAATGTTCACAGAAGCTCATTCATAAAACTGAAAAGGAGAAACAGCCCAGGTGGTCCATCAGTAGGAAAGTAGATAAACTGTGTTATTACCATTCAACAGGATACCACTCAGCAGTAAAAAGGAATGAACCACTTGCACAACCACAACAGCATAAATGAATCTCAAGAATATTTTGCTGGCCGGGTGTGGTGCACTTCTGTAATCCCAGCACTTTGGAAGACCGAAGTGTGCAGATCCCTTGAGCCTAGGAGTTTGAGACCAGCCTGGGTAACACAGCAAAACCCTGAATCTACAAAAAAACATACAAAAGTTATCTAGGTGTGGTGGCATGTGCCTATAGTCCCAGATACTTGGGAAGCTGAGGCAAAAGAAACACTTGAGTCCAGAGGACTGAGGCTGCAGTGAGCCATGTTCACCCCACTGCACTCCAGCCAGGACAACAGAGCGAGACCCTGTCTTAAAATAAAAAAAAAAATGCTGAAAGAATTAATCAAAAGAGTACATACTTTATGATTTAATTTATATGAATTTCTAGGACAGAAAAACTAATCTTTAGTGGGAAAAACAAGTCAGATCAGGGGTTCCCACTGAGAGTGAGAGAAGGCAGTGAGGGCGAAGGGGCATGCAGAAACGTCCTGGAGCACTGGCAGTGTTCTTCATCTTCATAGGGACTTGGGTTAAATAGGCACATGATTTTGTCAAAACTCAGCAAGTGTACCTAAAGATTTGTTTATTAAATGCTAAGTTTCTTGTAAAAGAAAAAAACAATTATTGAACTGTAGTAAAGAAAACAAATCCTAAAGTATTTAAAGGAAAATTTTACTTGATCTCTTATTTACTTTGAAATTCTTTTTCTTTTTTTCCTTTGTTTTAGAGGCGGTTCTTGCTCTGTCAGCCAGGCTAGAGTGCAGTGGCGCAATCACAGCTAAGTGTAGTCTCAACCTCCTGGGCTCAGGCCATCCTCCTGCTTCAACCTTTCCAGTAGCTGGGACCACAGGCATGCACCACCACACTTGGCTAATTGTTTTTTGTTTTATTATAATTTTAGTTCTGGGATACATATGCAGAACATGCAGGTTTGTTACATAGGTATACATGTGTCATGGTGGTTTGCTGTACCCATCAACCCGTCATCTACATTAGGTATTACCCCTAATGCTATCCCTCCCTTTGCCCTCCACCCCTCAACAGGCCCCAGTGTGTGATGTTCCCTTCCCTGTGTCCATGTGTTCTCGCTGTTCAACTCCCACTTATGAGTGAGAACATGCGGTGTTTGGTTTTCTGTTCCTGTGTTAGTTTGCTAAGAATGATGGTTTCCAGCTTCATCCATGTCCCTGCAAAGGACATGAAATCATTCTTTTTTATGGCTGCATAGTATTCCACGGTGTATAAGTGCCACATTTTCTTAATCCAATCTGTCATTGATGGGCATTTGGGTTGGTTCCAAGTCTTTGCTATTGCGAATACTGCTGCAATAAACATATGTGTACATGTGCCTTTATAGAGTGATTTATTAATCCTTTGGGTATATATCCAGTAATGGGATTGCTGGGTCAAATGGTATTTCTGGTTCTAGATCCCTGAGGAATTGCCACACTGTCTTCCACAATGGTCAATTTACAATTCCACCAACAGTGTAAAAGCATTTCTATTTCTCTGCATCTGTTGTTTCCTGACTTTTTAATGGTCACCATTCTGACTGGTGTGAGATGGTATCTCACTGTGTGTGTAATGGTGAGAACATCGCTCACCTCAATCTCCACCTCCTGGGTTCAAGTGATTCTCCCACCTCAGCCTCCTAAGTAGCTGGGATTATAGGCATGTGTCACCACACCTGGCTAATTTTTTTATTTTTAATAGAGATAGAGTTTCTCCATGTTGATCAGGCTGGTCTTGAACTCCTGAACTCAGATGATCCGCCTGCCTTGGCCTCCCAAGATGCTAGGATTACAGGCATGAGCCACCGCACCCGGCTCGCATTGTGATTCTGATTTGCATTTCTCTAATGACCAGTGATGAGCTTTTCTTCATATGTTTGTTGGCTGCATACATGTCTTCTTTTGAGAAGTGTCTGTTGACCCACTTTTTGATGGGGTTGTATTTTTCTTGTAAATTTAAGTTCCTTGTAGATTCTGGATATTAGCCCTTTGTCAGATGGATAGATTGCAAGAACTTTCTCCCATTCTGTAGGTTGCCTTTTCACTCTGATATAGTTTCTTTTGCTGTGCAGAAGTTCTTTAGTTCAATTAGCTCCCATTTGTCAGTTTTGGCTTTTGTTGCCATTGCTTTTGGTGTTTTAGTCATAAAGTCTTTGTCCATGCCTATGTCCTGAATGGTACTGCCTAGTTTTTTTTCTAGGGTTTTTATGGTTTTAGGTCTTACGTTTAGGTCTTTAATCTATCTTGAGTTAATTTTTGTATAAAGTGTAAGGAAGAGGTCCAGTTTCAGTTTTCTGCATATGGTTAGCCAGTTTTCCCAACACCATTTATTAAATAGGGAATCTTCTCTCCAGTGCTTGTTTTTGTCAAGTTTGTCAAAGATCAGATGGTTGTAGATGTGTGGTGTTATTTTTGAGGCCTCTGTTCTGTTCCATTAGTCTATATATCTGTTCTGGTATCAGTACCATGCTGTTTTGGTTACTGTAGACTTGTAGTATAGTTTGAAGTCAGGTAGCACGATGCCTCCAGCTTTGTTCTTTTTGCTTAGAATTGTCTTGGCTATACAGGCTCTTTTTTGGTTCCATAGGAAATTTAAAGTAGTTTCTTCTAATTCTGTCAAGAAAGTCAATGGTAGCTTGATGGGAACAGCACTGAATCTATAAATTACTTTGGACAGTATGGCCATTTGCACAATACTGATTCTTCCTATCCATGAGCATGGAATGTTTTTCCACTTGTTTGTGTCCTCTCTTATTTCCTTGAGCAAATGGCTTGTAGTTCTCCTTGAAGAGGTCCTTCACATCCTTTATAAGTTGTATTCCTAGGTGTTTCATTCTCTTTGTAGCAATTGTCAGTGGAAGTTCACTCATGATTTAGCTCTCTAATATTGGTGTATAGGAATGCTTGGGGTTTTTGCACATTGATTTTATATCCTGAGACTTTGCTGAAGTTGCTTATTAGCTTAAGTTTTGGGGCTGAGACAATGGAGTTTTCTAAATATACAATCATGTCATCTGCAAACAGAGACAATTTGACTTCCTCTCTTCCTAACTGAATACCCTTTATTTCTTTCTCTTGCCTGATTGCCCTGGCCAGAATTTCCAGTACTATGTAGAACAGGAGTGGTGAGAGAAGGCATCCTTGTCTTCTGCTGGTTTTCAAAGGGAATGCTTCCAGTTTTTGCCCATTCAGTATGATACTGGCTGTGGGTTTGTCATAAATAGCTCTTATTGAGATACGTTCCATCAATACCCAGTTTACTGAGAGTTTTACAATTTTGTTGAAGGTCTTTTCTGCATCTATTGAGATAATCATGTGGTTTCTGTCATTGGTTCTGTTTATGTGATGGATTACGTTTATTGATTTGCAAATGTTGAACCAGCCTTGCATCCTAGGGATGAAGCCAACTTGATTGTGGTGGATAAGCTTTTTGATGTGCTGCTGGATTCGGTTTGCCAGTATTTTACTGAGGATTTTTGTATTAACATTCGTCAGGGACACTGGCCTGAAATTTTCTTTTTTCGTTGTGTCTCTGCTAGGTTTTGGTATCAGGATGATGCTGGCCTCATAAAAGGAGTTAGGGAGTTATCCCTCTTTTTCTATTGTTTGAAATAATTTCAGAAGTAATGGTAAAAGCTCCTCTTTGTACCTCTGGTAGAATTCAGCTGTGAATCCGTCTTCACCTGGGCTTTTTTTTTTTTGGTTGGTAGGCTATTAATTACTGCCTCAATTTCAGAACTTGTTATTGGTCTATTCAGGGATTCGACTTCTTCCTAGTTTAGTCTTGGGAGAATGTATGTTTCCAGGAATTTATCCATTTTTTCTAGATTTTCTAATTTATTTGCATAGATGTGTTTATGGTAGTTTTTTATTTCTGTGGGATCAGTGGTGATATCCTCCGTATCAGTTTTGATTGTACCTATTTGACTCTTCTCTCTTTTCTTCTTTATTAGTCTGGCTAGTGGTCTACTCTGTTAATCTTCTCAAAAAACCAGTTCCTGGATTCACTGATTTTTTTTGAAGGGTTTTTCATGTTTCTATCTCTCTCAGTTCTGCTCTGATCTTAGTTATTTCTTGGCTTCTGCTAGCTTTTGAATTTGTTTGCTCTTGCTTCTCTAGTTCTTTTAATTGTGATGTTAGGGTGTTGATTTTAGATCTTTCCCATTTTCTACTGTGGGCATTTAGTGCTATAAATTTCCCTCTACACACTGCTTTAGCTGTATCCCAGAGATTCTGGTATGTTGTCTCTTTGTTCTCATTGGTTTCAAATAACTTATTTATTTCTGCCTTAATTTTGTTATTTACCCAGTAGTCATTCAGGAGCAGGTTATTCATTTTCCATGTAGTTGTGTGGTTTTGAGTGAGTTTCTTAATCCTGAATTCTAATTTCATTGCATTGTGGCCTGAGAGACTATTATGATTTCCGTTCTTTTGCACTTGCTGAGAAGTGTTTTACTTCCAATGATGTGGTCAATTTTAGAATAAGTATGATGTGGTGCTGAGAAGAATGTATATTCTCTTAATTTGGAGTAGAGAGTTCTGTAGGTATCTATTAGGTCCACTTGGTCCAGGGGTGAGTTCAAGTACTGAATATCCTTGTTAATTTTGTCTCATTTATCTAATATTGACAGTGGGGTGTTAAAGTTTTCCACTATTATTGTGTGGGAGTCTAAGTCTCTTTGTAAGTCTCTTAGAACTTGCTTTATGAATCTGGGTGCTCCTGTATTGGGTGCATATGTATTTAGGAGAGTTAGCTCTTCTTATTGCATTGATCCCTTTACCATTATGTAATGCCATGGTCTTATTTCATCTTTGTTGGTTTAAACTCTGTTTTATCAGAGACTAGGATTGCAACCCCTTTTTTTTTTTTTTTTTTTTTTTGTGCTTTCCATTTCCTTGGTAGATCTTCCTCCATCCCTTTATTTTGAGCCTATGTGTGTCTTTGCACGTGAGATGGGTCTCCCGAATACAGCACACCAATGGGTCTTAACTATCCAATTTGCCAGTCTGTGTCTTTTAATTCGAGCATTTAGCCCATTTACATTTAAGGTTAATATTGTTTTGTGTGACTTTGATCCTGTCATTATGATGCTAGCTGGTTATTTTGCACATTAGTGGATGCAGTTTTTTCATAGTGTCAATGGTCTCTACATTTCGTTACGTTTTTGCAGAGGCTGATACCAGTTTTTCCTTTGCATATTTAGTGCTTCCTTCAGGAGCACTTGTAAGGCAGGCCTGGTAGTGACACAATCCCTCAGTATTGGCTTGTCTGTAAAGGATTTTATTTCTCCCTCACTTATGAAGCTTAGTTTGGCTGCATATAAAATTCTGGGTTGAAAATTATTTTCTTTAATAATGTTGAATACTGGCCTCCACTCTCTTCTGGCTTGTAGGGTTTCTGCAGAGATCCACTGTTAGTCTGATGGGCTTCCCTTTGTGGGTAACCCAACCTTTCTCTCTTGGTGCCATTTGCATTTTTTCCTTCATTTCAAACTTGGTGAATTTGATGATTATATGTCTTGGGATTGCTCTTCTCATGGAGTATCTTTGTGGTATTCTCTGTATTTCCTGAATTTGAATGTTGGCCTATCTTTCTAGGTTGGGGAAGTTCCCCTGGATAATATCCTGAAAAGTGTTTTCCAACTTGGTTCAATTCTCCCCATCACTTTCAGGTACACCAGTCAAAAGAGGGTTTGGTATTTTCATACAGTCCCATATTTCTTGGAGGTTTTGTTTGTTTCCTTTCATTCTTTTTTCTCTAATCTTGTCCTCATGCTTTATTTCATCAACTTGATCTTCAATCTCTTTCTTCCACTTGATCGATTTGGCTATTGATACTGGTGTATGCTTCACCAAGTTCTTGTGCTGTGTTTTTCACCTCCATCAGGTCATTTATGTTGTTTTCTAAACTGGTTATTCTAGTTAACAGTTTCTGTAACCTTTTATCAAGGTTCTTGGCTTCCTTGAAATTGGGTAGGAACATGCTTCTTTGGCTTGGAGGAGTTTCTTATTACTCACCTTCTGAAGCCTACTTCTGTCAATTTGTCAAACTCATTCTCCGTTTAGTTTTGTTCCCTTAATGGTGAGGGGTTATGATCCTTTGGAGGAGAAGAGACATTCTGCTTTTTGGAATTTTCAGCCTTTTTGCACTGTTTTCACCTCATCTTCATGAATTTATCTACCTTTAGTCTTTGATGTTGGTGATCTTTGGACGGGATTCTTATGTGGGCATCCTTTTTGTTGATATTGCTATTGCTTTCTGTTTGTTAGTTTTCCTTCTAATAGTCAGGCCCCTCTTCTGCCGGTCTGCTAGAGTTTGCTGGTGGTCCCCTCCAGACCCTGTTTGCCTGGGTATCACTAGCAGAGGCTGCAGAACAGCAAAGATTGCTGCCTGCTCCTTCCTCTGGAAGCTTCATCCCAGAGGATCTGCCAGATGCCAGATGGAGCTCTCCTGTATGAGGTGTCTGTCTACCCCTGCTGGGAGGTGTCTCCCAGTCAGGAGGCATGGGGGTCAGGGACTCACTTGAGGAGGCAGTCTGTCCCTCAGCAGAGCTCAACAGCTGTCCTGGGAGATCCGCTGCTCTCTTCAGAGTTGGCAGGCGGAAACATTTAAGTCTGCTGAAGCTGCGTCCACAGCCACCCCTTACCCCAGGTGTTCCAGTCCCAGGGAGATGAGAGTTTTATTTATAGGCCCCTGACTGGGGCTGCTGCCTTTCTTTCAGAGATGCCCTGTCCAGAGAGGGGGAATCTAGAGAGGCAGTCTGGCTACAGCAGCTTTGCCACACTGTGGTGGGTTCTACACCCAAACTTCTTGGTGGCTTTGTTTACACTGTAAGGGGAAAACTGCCTACTCAAGCCTTAGTAATAGCGGATGCCCCTCTCCCAACCAAGCTTGAGTGTCCCAGGTCAACTTCAGACTGCTATGCTGGCAGCAAGAATTTCAAGCCAGTGGATCTTAGCTTGTTGGGCTCCATGGGGGAAGGATCTGCTGAGCAAGACCACTCAGCTCCCTGATTTCAGCCCCCTTTCCAGGGGAGTGAACAGTTCTGTCTCACTGGTGTTCCAGGTGCCATTGGGGTATGGGGGGAAAAAAAAAAAAAACTCCTGCAGCTAGCTCAGTATCTGCCCAAACAGCTGCCCAGTTTTGTTCTTGAAACTCAGAGCCCTGGTGGTGTAGGCACACAGGAGAATTTCCTGGTCTGCAGGTTGGGAAGACCACTGGAAAAACGTAGTATCTGGGCCAGATAGCACTGTCCCTCACGACACAGTCCCTCACGGCTTCCCTTGGCTAAGGGAGGAAGTTCCCCAACCCCTTATGCTTCCTGGGTGAGGCAACGCCCCACCCTGCTTCTGCTCACCCTCTGTGGGCCATAGCCACTGTCTAACCAATCCCAGTGAGATGAAGTGAGTACCTCAGTTAGAAATGCAGAAGTCACCTGCCTTCTGCATTGGACTTGCTGGGAGTTGCAGACTGGAGCTGTTTTTATTTGGCCATCTTGCCAGTCTTCCCTTTTATGTTATTTGTAGAGATGAGGTTTCCTCATGTTGCCCAGGCTGGTCTCAAACTCATGGGCTCAAGCTATCCACCTGCCTTGGCCTCCCAAAGCACTGGGATTACAGGTGTGAGCCACTGCACCCGGACAGAAATACATTTTTAAAAGATGCATGGATAATGGAATGAATAGATGTAGAGATGTGTGAATGTTATGATAGAATCTAAGTGACAGATACGTAGCCATTCACTTTTAAATTCTCTTAAGTGTGTTATATACTTGAAGTTTCTCAAAGTAACATTTTGGGGAGAAATAGACAGTGAAAAAAGTTTTCTAAAACTCCTTGGATTTTTTGATGTGATAGATAGTGGCAACATGGTTCAGAAAATGCCCCCCCTTTTTTTTTTTGAGATGCAGTTTCGCTTTTGTTGCCTAGGCAGGAATACAGTGGCATGATCTCAGTTCGCTGAAACCTCTGCCTCTCAGGTTCAAGTGATTCTCCTGCCTCAGCCTCTCGAGTAGCTGGGATTACAGGCACACGCCACTACACCTGGCTAATTTTTGTATTTTTAGTAGAGATGGGGCTTCTCCATGTTGGCCAGGCTGGTGTTGAACTCCTGACCTCAGGTAATCCACCCACCTCAGCCTCCCAAAGTGCTAGGATTACAGATGTGAGCCCCTGCACCCAGCTAAAAATGCCCCTACTTTTAGAGAAGCATAATAAGGTAGGTAGGGGTGAAAAACATGGCTGGCTGGGATTGATGCATGACTGGGATTGATGGATGAACCCAATGTGGCAAAACCCTGATCACTGTTGATGCTGGAAATGAGACTCATTGGGGCCCACTCTCTTCTTTTTTTGTTTTTTTTTTTTTTTTTTTTTTTTGTCCAAATTAAGGAAATATGAATACAAATCCCTAAGCAGTGGGGCCTACATGAAACAAGCGTGTATCTGCTTAAGTAAGAGCTTCCCTTGAGGCTAATAGGCTTTAGTCCAACCACCTGGATAAAACAGGATCTTGATTTAAGCTGATGATAAATGCAGAGCCAACAACCAAAGGAAGCATCTCTTCTCACACTCTGAAGTTTGTGTCAGCTGCAGTAGGCTTGTTCCCACATGGCCTTTTAGTGTCCTCCAGCCAAAAAACAGCAAGCTCACTTGACTGGAGTTTCACTCTCTTCGCAAGCAATCTAGGACCCTGTGAATTTCGGACAAAACCCAACAGCTGTGCTAAACAAATCTTTCCAAGGCTCTCTTCCAGGCACTGCAAAAAAAAAAAAAAAAAAAACCAAAGCCCCTCTAATCCCTATTTTAAAACAGTAACTGTTCGTGACCCACTATCTCACCCCTACCCAAGACTGGGTTGCTTGCATAGCACACTGTAGATTACTTTTAACACAGCATTAATTCTACAATATTAAAAAATGCTTTTTTTATCACCCAAACTGGATTCCTTGGTGAGGAAGGGGGTGTCTTGTTCACTATTATATAAACAGCTAAGCACAATGCCTGGAACACCTACACACTTAATATTTTTGGATGAACAATTTGTGAAACACACAGTTTCTAGAGCTTTGCTATACAGTCTTATCTTATTCTTTCTGCAGCCCTGAGAGCTAAGCAGGGCAGAAATTATTACTTCTGCTACAGCTGCCGCCATCACCAATATCCCAGATAAGGAAGCAAGGCCAATGGGGTTAAGAACCTGCTCAATATCATAGAACAGTCCATTTTAAAACCAGGGCTAATGCTTCTTTTGCTGACTCCTAAAAGGATGTTCTTTTCATTACATCTCATTCCTTTCTGAGGAAAATTCAACTTGATCTCTCAGAATATAAGGACACTCCTCTACCCATAAGCACAGAGCTTGGAGTTGGGGATTGTATGGCCTCTGCCTTACTAAGCTTGCAAGTGTATGGGACCCAGAGAGCGTGGCTGATACTTGGAAAGTAGGGAGTGTAAACAGCTGGATAAATGCCACCATCCATGTAGCCCCAGATGTTTGGCTTGATGTGTGAATATGTTAAATGTCTCATAAAATTAATTAAGGTAAAAATGACAACAGTTATGCTATACACCATGTTAATTTCAACCAGCCAGCTGACATCAACCACTCAACATGTATTAATCTGCTTCATAATTTCTCCCTCCACAAGTCCCTTTCCTCATCCTGCATAAATAACAATCAAGTGCTGTGTGTTCACTGCCCCTTTCTTGGGGATGCTCAGGTATTGGCTAGGATTACCCTCAGCTGTCACCTTCGAGGTCAGATTAACCCCAAGCAGCTCATAAAAGACTCCTCCTCTCCTCTCCTAGCTTCAAGTTCAGGCAAAGAACTGGAAGTTCTGGATGAGTCTATAAATAAACACTGGCCCTAGGCTGTGGTCGCTGCCCCTGCTCCCTACTCAAATCTATCTACACGCATATGAGACACAGCCCTAGAGTTGTGCTTTGTGTCTCAGCAGGTGAACTGGCGACAACTTGAGTGGGGCCAAAAGGCCCAAAGGACAAGATCCCTGGAACAGTTGCATTTCATCTCCTTCAAGAGACTGTCCCAGTGTCCCAACATCCCTCTCTGGGGTACAAGCATGTGTTTTATGACATGGATGGAATTACTGGAAGTCCTGGAGTCCTCAAGTGCCTTCTGAATTACTATTGCTACGCAGCTTCCCAGGCATTTCAGTGTTTATAGTTGTCCCACTGCCTTGAGCTCCAAAACTTAACCCAAGGTCTCTTAGCCTCCATGTCAGGTTTTCAGTGCCAAAGTCTCCCTGTGTTAAGGTTTCAGGAGTCTTTCCTTCTCTAAGCTTGCCCTGTCTCATGCTGCAGGTAATGAGGAGGATAAATGGGTTCCCCAGGGCTTCCCTGTCCCCTCACCCCCAACCCCAGTCTGACCTGCACCGGCCCTCCTACCCAACCCATACTTTTTCCTACCTGAACAGCTACCAAAGGGAGTGATTTTGTCCCGAGTGGGGCCTTTCTGCAGCAGCAAGTGGTGGAGCAAGATGTGCAGACAGGAAGATCCTGACTTGATAGCCAATGCCGAATTCAATTGAGCAGAGAGGATTTTCCCCACTGCTTGTAAGCTGCCAAAACTGAATATTCCCCATGCCCCACTGCTGCTTGCTTCAATTCTCCGAACTTTCAGAATTCCAACAGATAAGCAAAATCTCAACTGTTGCATCTTCCATCAAAATGTACCAGTGCTAATCTATATTTTCTGTCTCTATGGAGCTTTTCAAAATAGGAGCCAAACCCCCTATAATGTCACTAAAGCAAAAGAAAGATAATTTAAACAATGAATGGAATGATTTTAGAAAAAATATCCTCATTTCACTACACCTGTTTCTTTGACTACCAAAAATATTCTTCAACAAGCATGTGATTCTTAGGGACCTAACTCACTGTTATAAGACACCCCCTACTTTCCAAAACAAGTAGGAGGCTGGACTTCGAGTTTAATTATTACCACAGCTGGGCAGCTGGAATGAAATTACTTCCCTGTGCTGTGTGTTCATAATTCAGTATGTCAAAGTTGTCTCTGATTTCACTAATTATTTTTTTCTCTACTTTTCCTCAGATGTTTAGCCCAAAGGGAAAATTTTTAAGTTACCCCTTTCCAACTGTACTTTTTCAATATATTCTCACTGGAAATTAAAATTTACAGATAGTGTAAAACGCACTCCTTCAATAAAATATAGCAATGTAAAATGTTAAAGGTAACCCACTCTCACCCCCAAATATCCTGCTTTATATTGATTCACTAATAATCAATAACAAAAGAGCCAGGTTTTGCTTTTGTTACTTGATAAACACAAGAAGATTTCTAGTATAAAGAACAACGTTGGAAAAATTGTACTTTTGGTTTATATGTTCTCACTAAAGTCAGAACTTGTTAAACCCCTTGGGCTTCTGGAAGAATGCAGAGGATTTAAAGAGCATTTCCTACTGGACCTCCCAGATGCTGGCAAAGTTCAAGGGAATGAAGAGGTGTTAGGAGAAAACAGGCCGGGCATTCATTCCATTTTTTATTTCTGGTAGAAGACAGCCCTTCTTTACAAAAAATAAGATTTACAAAAATAAAATTCTTAGCTTACTCTCATCTTTGCAAAGTAGCCATCTCCTTGTTCTCATCTCAAATTACTGAAGAAACAAACACCATACGTTTCTATTAGACTGGCTGGAGACTGCGCTCCATGAGACCTTTGCCTTTTGCTCATAAATGTATAGAATTTGTGCACCAATACATTTGTACAACTTCAATGATAACAATATGAATATTCGACATTTGCACTGACTGTGTGGCAGGCACAGTTCTTACCTGTTTATCTGTATTATCTCAATCTTTACAATCTTATTAGAAGAGAAGGTCTACAAAAAAACTCAAAACCTGATGTTGTGAGTCATGCTACACGAACAGTCTAGGGCTACAAAGGACCCTCACAGAACCAGATCAGACACAGAAGGGCATTCAAGAGGAAGTGGACCTGGAGTCTCCATCTCTGAGGCTCTAAGAAGCCCAAGGTACCAACAGCAGGGCCTCCTCCAGCTTCTACAAAATTCCATCTCTTTCCTTATACTCTCCTCTTTGCTATTCCTTTGTCCAGCCCCTACGTCTTTTTCTCTTCTTGGTGCCCACACTGCACTAAGCCTCAAGTCCTTTTGGGTCTAAGGCCATGGCCATTTCCAACCCGGAGTACACATTGGGAGGAAAAGGCCATTCACAGAAAGCAGTGGCAGCAACCTCAGGTACTCAGGATCCCACCCTCTGCCACCAGACAAAGGAAAAGTGAAAAAAAACACTCCCCACAAGCCCTCTCACTGACTAAAATGAGGGCATAAGGCCACCCCCAGCTGCACGGGAGCCGCAAAATCAAAGGTGTGGAGTCAGAACACTGGAAAACAGGCAAGAGAAATGGGGTTGGGAAAGTAGTTCAAGTGACCACCCAACAGAATCTGTTCTCAAAATGAGTCAACAAAATAATGTGTTATTTATTTATTGTCAGTGTCATACAGGTAGTTACCATGTAAAGGTTGGTGAAAACTCTAACAGAATGATAACTGGTTTTAATTATGCATAAAATGAGCTTTGTGCATATTTATGTACAACTGCACACTACTAGAGAAGAATCATCTAAAGTAACAGCACCTTTAAAGTGGCATTCAATACAGTTGCCATACAGCTACACATCTCAGCAGAGTTGTAGACAGGTATCACAGGACACTGCATGCCAAATGAAATTTCAGAAACATGTAGGTAGATAGGAATGATTTCTCTAGAGTGTTGCCTTGTATTATCTCTAGTGCACACACACAGCAATCTCAAACAAAATGAAACAGCCAAAACCCAGATGTGTCTTGCCGTTGTCATCATCATTACACATCCTGATTAAATGGCCCTCATGTGCCTGGTGCTGCACTGGTAAGACAAGCTGGGTGCCTCATCTGTCAACTAATTCCAGACCAGAGTTTCTTTCAGCTCATCTGGCTACTTAAGCAGGTATCCCTGGTATCTGATCCCTTTCCTCTGCAGCTTTCCAAAGCTACTCACTTGAGTGAAAAGAGACAAAAATCTTCTCAGATACAGAAAGTGCTTGGTCTTACCTATTATATCCTGATCCCGGTAATCCCACTGTAATATTCACAAGTTAAACAATGTACAATTTTGTCTTTCATGTATTTGCCCACTTATTCATTCATCCATATGACATTCACCAAGCTCTTGTTATATGCCATGTACTGTGTTGGGTAATAATTAGAAAGAAAGATAATGTACATATTTCCTTGCCTTAAAGGAACTCACCTACCACGTCCCATCTTCCCTTCTTGACATTGGTGCTCAGTATCTAAAAACTTGGGGTCCTTATGTCTTATGTTGGTGGCAGTGTGCCCTTATGGCCAAGGAAGCAGACAGTAAGGGGTTGTAGGTACAATGGGGCAGAAGAGGCATCCAGAATAGCTAGGAAGATTGGTTATGTTTTACAAATTAGTAAATATATTCAAAATAGAAGGAGCCGGGTTCTCATCCTCAAAATCTATTTCTAAAGATGGAAAGAAGAAAGCTAGAAAGAACTCTGGAGTGTTGAAATGGAATTTGAAGTATCGGCATGAACTGATGGGTTTTTCATATACATGCACAGATATGGAAAGAGTTATTTTCCATGTGTTTGTGTGTATTATGTATATGTGCACATTGATATGCACGTTGGGTTGTGTATCTATATAGAAGCAACAAACACAGGGAACAATCAGACCTTGGTTTCTAAATATTAACCCTAAGTAAAAGGAGGCAGAGCTGTTAGAGAAAAAGTTTGAGGGTTGAGGTAGAGAAATACAAGATGAGCCTGGAACATCTTGTGTCAGAAAGTCAGGAAATGCTGAATGGATAAGGGACGTATGTCAAAAGGACACGGGAGCCAGCCAGAAGGAGCTCAAACGGAATAATTTGGGCATTAAAATAAATGATGATAGTAATAGGTTATAACCCACTGAACAAAATAGATCAATGAGCACATACTGAGATATATATATATGTGTGTGTATATATATATATACGTATACATACACACACATATAAATGGGGGAGAAGAGAAAGCTCTTTCTTACAGAATGCCAAATAATAAATGTAGAAGAAATGATGAAAATAAGCCATCACCATTTGGCAACCATGGTGGTGACAGTGGTAGATTCAGGTGGATTCATTCAACCATGGATGGATGCTAAGGCTGATGGGTGAAGTTTTGGTAAGAAACAGGATATTGGTATAATATCAAAATCTCTCTCCATCATAATAAAATACAAAGGGAACATGGTGATTTTACAATGGAGAAATCTGGCAGACCCTCAACCTTGACCATATGATCAAGGTTAGCATCATCATGACCGTGTACGTGTGGCTAAGGAGCAAGAAAGTGGGGAGGCTTCAAAGGCAGTAATACTTGAATCAGGTGTTGAAGGATGAGGCAGCTATGGAGAAACAAGAGGCAAGAGATTTCCAGTGGAAGTTGGGCAGAAGCAAAGCCATGCTGGAGTGACAGCACGGGTGCTAGGGAAGCAGGGAGGGTGCAGGCTGGGGAAGGATAAATAGTTCTGGACAGGCAGACAAAAACCAGATCAAGAAGAGTCTTATGGACCATGTTTAGAAGTTCAGATCCTGTCCTCTTAGTGATGATGTGGCACACCTGCTGCTACTACCTCTCTGCACATATATCAGACATGTCTATCATAGCACTTTATGCACTTCAGAAAGCACAAACTTCATACACCCCTGCCAATTGGCACCTGAAATTGAATCATTTGCCCTCCCTACTCCAGGCAATGAGGAGGTTTAGAGGATTTTTAACAGGTGACAGTTATGATTTGCACTTGTTTAACAAAGCTAGACCCTGACATCAGTGTCAATGGATCAAAGGATAAACTCTAGGCATAGTGACTAGGGAGAAGACCTCTACAGCAGTCCTATGCATTGTATAAATGACAGCATACAAATTTATACATACACTGCATAAATGAGACCATACAAAGTCAGATTTGGTTCAAACCCTACGCTTTTCTCTAGCCATTATCAGAGCACACATCATAGTGGAGGGAGCACATAAAACATTCTTTGAACAAGAAAACTCACGGCCCAGCAGAAGCTGAAAATTGTGCTGAGGGAAAAGTGAGACCCAAAAGAAAGAACTGCAGCTCAAGTAGAGCAGACAGACCAATAGAGATGTAAGTTTCACTCACCCCGAAACTCCACGCAAACACAGTTGCGAACTAACACAGCAGTACTTCAGCACTTCGGCGCTACTAGACTACTTATCATTCCCTGCCATACTTAGGTGCTCACTGACAGATTATCATCCAAAGGTAATCAGTCACAGTGCCTATGTCTTAGGAAAAAAATATGATATTACAATATTTAAGTTAAAACACATAGATACGCCCATGTGTGCACACATACGACATAATTAGGAAGCACTCTAAGACAGGTTATGGGCAAAAAAATTGTTCTCTTGGGTTTGAGGGGCAGTTGAGTACTAAGAGTAGAAAGAACTGCATGGAACTGGGGTTCATCCCTTCTCTAGGATTGAAAAACATGAGGGCTGGAAAAGGTGATCTTTTCTAACATAATAATGCCGACTCCTAACTTCCCTCTCAGAAGAAAATAGCAGGGAGATCTGGGAGAGAGCTCTTGCTACAAGCACAAGCAAGTCAGGCTAAATCCTTCTGCGTGCAGGTCTGTGAGGGTAGCAGCTCATGTCGTGGCCAGAAACTTGGTAATATGATTGAGAAAACTAAAAACACATTGTAAGTGAAGTCCTGGGGTGCTTACAGCATTCTGCTTTAAGATGCTGACTGTTTTTGAAATAAAACTTTAAAACATGCCATAAAAAGCAACTATTCCTCTGGGGAAAGAGTGGCCTAAAGTGTCTTTGATTGTAACTATGGGAAAGACTTTCATCCGCACTCTTTACGAGGTTAATTGTAACTCTCTCCCAAGCTCAGGGACGCTTTCCTGAGTCTTGTGGTTGTAATCTTACACGTTGCATGATAAACTTTCATTTTCCAATGAGGACATTCCAAAATGTTAAAAGTCATGGCTCCAAAAGCAGTCAAATGAGTGAAAGCTGATAAGAAACTGGTTTAGCTAGTGCACACATGCACACGTGTGCACACAGCCTGCTGTCCTCCAGCTACACCAAGTCAAAGCCCTCAAGCTTCATCAGGAAAGACCCCACAAAACCACAAACCAAAACAAATGTGAAGCACTTAGCACAATGCCTGGCACATGAAAAGCCTCAATAGCTCATGGCTGTTATCATCATCATCTTATCCTTTTTCTTCATTATTGCTAATGGATTATAGCTCAGTATTTAGCTGTCACTGAGAGAGATTTATTCCATCCAATGAGGTCATCTTCGTGGACTATATAACCACTGAAACATCCCTATGGAATCCTGCTGTGGTTGCCTTCTTTTATAAACTGGCATGAGACAGTTATAATAAATTTGTTGCCTGTAACAGAAACCCCCACCATGCTGATTTCCACAATTCTTTCACATACAAAACCTCAAGTGAAAACTGTGGTTCATACTTTCTTCTCAGATGCCAATAGGAATTACTGCCATACTTTAGTGTCTCCCTTATAGCAGGCTCACTAGTAATAATTTTATTACCATGTGTACATCATTTACCATATGCTGGGCATACTGCTAATGGTTTTTGTGCTTATTAACTTATTTCATCTTCATTACAACCCCATCAGATGCTGCTGCTATTATTCTCATCTACATAGGAGGTGTCTGTCTAAGGCTTACAGAGGTTAAATCATCCAAGATCTTTCATTCAGTGAGATACACAGCTGGGGCGGGCGCGGTGGCTCATGCCTGTAATCTCAGCACTTTGGGAGGCCGAGGCAGGTGGATCACGAGGTCAGGAGATTGAGACCATCATGGCTAACACGGTGAAACCCCGTCTCTACTAAAAATACAAAAAAATTAGCCAGGCGTGGTGGTGGGTGCCTGTAGTCCCAGCTACTCGGGAGGCTGAGGCAGGAGAATGGCGTGAACCCGGAAGGCAGAGTTTGCAGTGAGCCAAGATTGTGCCACTGCACTCCAGTCTGGGCAACAGAGCGAGACTCCATCTCAAAAAAGGAAAAAAAGAAAAAAAAAAAAGAGATACACAGCTGGTAAGGGGTAGAACACAAACTTGAAGTAAGTGTTTCTGAATCTAAAGTTCATGTTTATGTTTTCTACTAGATTTTAATTACTAAATAAAGGATTCTTAACTTGGGTTCCTTGAACTTCAGGGGATCCATGAGCCTCTTATAATTATATGTAAAATGGCATGTGTATGTACACGTTTTCCTCAAAGAAAGTCCACAACTGCAGGCGTGGTGGCTCATGGCTGTAAATCCCAGCACTTTGAGAGGCCATGGCAGTGGATCACCCAAAGCTGGGAGCTCCAGACCACCCTGGGCAACATGGCAAAACCCCGTCTCTACCAAAAAATACAAAAATTTACTTGGCATGATGGAGCGTGCCTGTAATGCCAGCTACTTGGGAGGGCTGAGGTGGCAGAATGGCTTGAACCCAGGAGGCGGAGGTTGCAGTGGGCCTAGATCATGCCACTGCACTTCAGCCTGGGTAAGAGAATGAGACCCTGCCAAAAAAAAGAAAAAACACAAAAAAGTCAAAAACGATTGTTCTAGACTCAGGTGGAACTAGATCCTATCATTAAATTCTGTGTCACCATTCCCCTCATTGCCCCTAGCACTCAAAAGCAGTACCTGGTCATGGTATGTACTCAACTGCCAGCTCACCAATTGACCAAATTCTCTTCTCCGGTCCTTTCTTGGATCCACCCCCAACCCCACAATGGAAATGCAATGAGAGTGATGAATTTGTTTTAAGGCCGCATTTTGAAGCCATGCACGTGTGACAGCTCCTAGCAAGCTTCCCAAAGCTCAACCTTTCACAGCCACTCACATTGTGAAAGAGCAAACAGGACCCTGTCCTGCCTTCTCACCCCAGAAAACCAAACATCTGCTTGTTCTGGCCTGAAGAGCTCATCTGCTGGAGAGGAGATGCCCAGCTTGGAATAGCACAGCACATCTGGCCCTTCCTGCCTGAGCTCATACTCCATTTTCAGGGTCAGCTGTCAAGTAATCTTCTGCTTTATAAACAATCTCACATTTTAATAAGAACCATTGTGCAAGGTGAGCTTTTGAAACAAGGTTGGTTTTCAGTCTGCAGCTGCACTTGCAGATGCCCCACTTTCTAACTGAACCCTGTGGAAGGGCTATGAAAATAATTGCCCATTATTACATTTTTGGCATGCCCACTGTGCAACAGGCACTGTTCTAGACACATACATCCATCATCCAAAATTTGCAAAATAACTTAGGCAGATATTATCAACAGTTTGCAGATGGAGAACCTGAGTCCTGTCAGAGAAGTTAAAAAATTTGCTCAAGAGCCAAGATCTAACCCCATGCTGAGCAGACACCAAAACCCTATACATCCCAACTCTTCATGGGCTCCCACTTTCTCATGGACCTGAAGTTACTTTCTTTTCAAAGAAAGTTTACTCCAGTTGAAAAATAAGAAAGACTCCAAGGCCTCAGCATCTTAGTAGCTGCAAAGGAATATTTCACAACACTCTACTAAAATGGGATAGCATCAAATTTTTGCTTTACTCTTCACAAATAAAGGTAAGAAAACTTAGATTATATATGTTGAACCTATTCTAGTACCTCATTGAAAGTCATGTTTGAATGTCTACTATTCAATTATATACAGCAACTATAGGTCCAAAGCACTAGGCTAGACAACATGAAAAAACCCAAGAATGAGATAGACTTGCAGCCTCCCTCGACAAATAGATTTCCCAATTAACTGAGCAGATTATTATCTAAATCGTTAAATATACTACTAAAACAAGTGGAAGAATTCCATAGCATGTTAAGTGGACCTCAGAGGAAGGAAATAGGGACATACTTGTTTTCATGTGAGGATAGAAAAATGTATAATAAACTCAGCCTTTGTGAGGAAATTTCACCAGAGCTGAGAATGGTCAGATTTTGCACCTCAGGCATGACTGAACAATGGTGAATGTAGGTATCTGTGCAAAGAGAGAGATTTGAGCAAAGGCTCAGGAAGAAGGCAGGGGGCACTTGGTGGGACAGTCCAGAGCCTTTGGCCTGGAGATCTGCATGAGGCTGAAAATCACACCAGGAAGGGCTGACTCAGCTGCTGACTTCAGACTCTGGATTGGGAGTGATCTGACCGGCCCTATTTTCCAAGGAGACTACTCCAGCAAGAATGTATGGGCCGAGAGGGTAACAGCGTAGAACTGGAGCCAGCAGAGTGGCTCATGCCTATAATCCCAGCTACTAGGGAGACAGAGGCATGAGGATGACTTGAGCCTAGATGTTCAAGGCTGCAGTAAGCTATGATTGCACTACAGCCTGGGCAAAAGAGAGAGACCTCCTTTTTCTTTCTTTCTTTTTTTTTTTTTTTAAAGAGTCTAGAAGTGGAGAAACCAATGACAGTTGTCTGGCTATGAGATGATGAAGGCCTACACTGAAGTGTGAAAAAGAGAAAAAGAGTTAAGAGACATTTCACCAGGACTTAGTGATAGACTGTACTGGGCAAGTGAAAGGAAGGGAAACACAGCCTGGTGGTATAACTTTCTGAAATGGGGTGTTTAGAAAGGGAGTCCACTTGAGAAAGGAAAGGAGCTCAGGTTTTTGAACATGCTGACTTGTTCAAGTGTTTATTCTTCATGATTAACAAATTAGAATAATTAAAAAGCTGAATTTAGGCAGAGGCCTGAAAACTAGGTTATGCTAGAGTCATTTTCATGCTGTGAGACCACTGAGCTCATTCATAAAGCTCTGTTTCTGGCACCTTTTGACAAACTCCCAGACTCCACGGTAGGAATTTGGGCGCTGCTTGGGAGTGTGTGTTGAAGCACACAAATCAGAAGTGTAGTGGGAGGTGGCAGATGGCTGTGGTAGGTCATATTTGGAATCTGTAGTTTGAAAGGAAGCTTCAGGAGATGAAGAAGTTGAGTTTTAGCAGCTCATTAATCCTCCAGACTCACCAAAACTGGTATGTGACTTCCTTCATAAGGAAGGCCTTGGCAGAAGGAGAATGTTTTGTCCCAGCTCTGAGCAGCAGAGGTGGGGCGGAGGAGGAGGAGGAGGGTGTGCACCAGGCTGGAGCTAAAGAAACGTTCAGACTGGCTGGGCCCTGTCTGCCTTCTGGGATTTTTCAGATATACTAGCCCGCTTTAGTTTCCGGGCAAGTCACAAACTTTTTAAATCCTGTATTTCTTACAGTATTAAATAATAGCACTACATTTGCTTTGTGGGAGGAGGGGCATATTTTTTAAAAACTGGAAAAAAAAAAAAAAAAAAAACAAAGAAAAAAATGCCTAGAAAGCACAGAAGGGTATAAGGAAAATAAAAACTCATCCAGAACCCTCACCACTTACCCATCAGTTAACATTTTGGTATATTACCTTCCATTCTTTCCCATCTGCAATTTTTACATTTTTACATAAAGGGAGATTTTCACCTTTAAAATGTGCTTATCCTGGTAGAGCGTTATCTAAGAGCTAAGGAATAAATTGACTCATGGACTTGTGAAATTCAAATCTGACCAGCCGCTAGCCCAATACCTGACAGCAAAGCAGGTGTAAAGTGTTAAACCAACTTCAAAGTCTTTCCGAGGAACCTCTGGAAATAAATCTGAAGACCTCTACAGGAAATCACTTTAACAGTAGTGCTTCTAGGTTATTTCTTTGTGATTGTGATAATTAAATACCTTGTTAATGGAAAGGAGGGAAAGGAAGAGAAAGCCCCTACCCATCCCCACTCTTAGTTATAAAATACTTTCTAATAGTCTCATAACAATACTTCCATGTCTATTAAATTTCAAAGCTGGTCCACACCAATTTCCAAACAGGTCTGGAAACTGAGGCAAGTGATTTATCTAAGGTCATACATGTGGCTGGTGGCAAAGCAAACACTAGAACTCCTGACCCTTACCCCCTTTTCCAGAGGGGCCCCCTGAGCAGATCCTCTGGTTAAGAGGCCAGGCTAAAGCCCCTCACACAGAGCCCAGAGCCCTCACGACATCAATGTCATACTAGTGATTTTGGCCACTTCACTAAGCCAGCATGAAAAAACAAAAATCCACTCTCCCTTTCTGTGCCTCTGTATCTTTCTAATATATTGTTAGAACAGACATTCACAAAAGGGGGTGATAACTCCTGAGGGCCTGGAATGTGCCAGTTCTGCCAAAATGCTCTCACTTTGCATCCTCACAGCAGGCCCACAGGGATCAGGAGTCCTACCTCACAAGAGGGGGGAAAAAAAAAAACCTAAACAGAGGGGTTCAGCAATTTGCCCACTGTCCCACAGTAAGTGCCAGAGCCAAAATTCCAATTCAGCTCTGCCCAACTCCAAAACCCTTTTCCTCTACATCTTGCCACATTTAAGTTTAAAGGCATTTGGCTCTTGCAGCCTGGGTGAGCTGGACCTTGACACAAGAGAATGAAGAAAACCCCATCCCAGCAGACTCCTTGCTCTCTAGGCCTCCCAGACCACACCAGAGCAACCAATACCCTTGACAGCCCCTTACATGCTTCACTCCATATTCTCCCTCCATTCTGAGAACCTCAGATCTTCACTCACCAGAGTGACCTGCAGGGTAAGAATTCACAGCCCCTCCACCCAGCTCTGCCAAAACCTGCCACAATCCTCAATACTAAGATTCCAACCAATGAAGATACAGTTGCCCCCAAATTTAGAGATAATGCAAACCCACTGGCCATTAGTCCCAGGCACCAAGACAAGAAAACATCACACGATAAAACAGCCTGATAAATTTCAATGTCACATTTCTTGGAATTCCGAGGCAATTTTTATTGGGTAATAAAATTCCCTCCCCAGAGAAGGTGTCCAAGGGAGCCCGAATCTGGGGCTCCGCCAGGAGCTCTGACACATCAGGGCAGGCAACCAGTCTCCTAGGAAAAGCTCTGCAAAGTACAATGAAACACGCAAAATGAAAGGGCCAGGGACAAGAGCTGCTGCCTCCAGGGTCTTGTGTCACTGGATGACTTCCAACCGAGTCACCATGGCAGAAGGGTTACTCTGAGCAGACCTTTCCTTACGGTGATTTTGTATATAATGCCAGTTGGGAGAGAAAGCAATAAGCTGAGGCTGACCGAACTACTCAATTAGTTTTTCACTCAGATAACTTCTTTACCAAAGCCATAACATTCACCCATGTTAACTCACTGGATGTAGAAACGTCTGCTTTTGAATATAACTGCTTTTGAAGACTTGCTGAGTAACATACCTTGGAAATCTTACCTTAATTCATTCATTGAATTTCTACATAGCAAGCCTGTGATCATTTATGGAGATACAAACTAAAAGCTACAGTCTCAGACTTCAGAGTCCAATCAGGAGAAATGAGTATTTATGCTACAAGGTAATTGTTTTGATAGATGTATTTCATCAAGCTCAGTGTGAGCACTAAGGATGCTGGGCACCTAAATCAGCAGAGGAAATCAGGAAGGGCTTCAAAGATGAGGTGACACTTGGGCTAAGTAGAGTTAGCCAGATGGACCATTAGCAGAGAGGTTATTCAAGGAAGAAAAAAGGAGATTAAAAAACAAAGGGAGCAAAAATACAAAGTGTATTAGTCCATTTGCACACTGCTATAAAGAACTACCTGAGACTGGGTGATTTATAAACTAGAGAGGTTTAATTGACACACAGTTCTGCAACAGCTGGGGAGGCCTCAGGAAACTTAAAATCATGGCAAAAGGGGAAGCAAGGCATGTCTTACATGGCAGCAGGAGACAGAGCAAGGGGGTAACTGCCAAACACTTTCAAAGCATCAGATCTTGTGAGAAGTCACTCACTATCATGAGAACAGCATGGGGGAAACCACCCCATGATCCAGTTATCTCCCACCAGACCCCTTCCTCGACATGTGGGGATTATAATTCAAGATTAGATTTGGGTGGGGACACAGAGCCAAACCATACCAAAACGTTTTTATAATATTCTAAATCCTTTGTTACTTCAACAATGTTCACTGGATTTTCACCAGAAGTAGATTCCATCTCAAGAAACCACTCTTCGCTCATCCATAAGAAGTAACTCCTCATCCATTCAAGTTTTATCATGAGATTGCAGTAATTTATTCATGTCTTCAGGGTCCTTATTCATGTCTTCAGGGTCCACTTCTAATTCTAGTTCTCTTGCTATTACCAGCACAACTGCAGTGACTTCCTCTACTGAAGTCTCAGAGCCCTCAAAGTCATCCATGAGGGTTGAAATCAACTTCTTCCAAACTCCTGTTAATGTTGATATTTTGACCCCACTCCCCCGAATCACTAATGTTCTTAACGGCATCTAGAATGGTGAATCCTTTCCAGAAGGTCAACATCAGTCAATGCCTGGCTTCAAATCTTCAAAGGACATGCTGACTCTTGTTAGGGGTTAACCACATTCTGTGGCAGCTACAGCTTTACAAAATGTATTTCTTAAAAAATAAGATGGCTGGGCGCGGTGGCTCAAGCCTGTAATCCCAGCACTTTGGGAGGCCGAGACGGGCGGATCACGAGGTCAGGAGATCGAGACCATCCTGGCTAACACGGTGAAACCCCGTCTCTACTAAAAATACAAAAACTAGCTGGGCAAGGTGGCGGGCGCCTGTAGTCCCAGCTACTCAGGAGGCTGAGGCAGGAGAATGGCGTAAACCCGGGAGGCGGAGCTTGCAGTGAGCTGAGATCCGGCCACTGCACTCCAGTCCGGGCGACAGAGCAAGACTCCGCCTCAAAAAAAAAAATAAATAAAATAAGACTTGAAATTTGAAATTACTTTTTGACCCAGGGCTGAAGAACGGATGTTATGTTAGCAGAGATAGACAATATTCATCTCCTAATACATCTCCATCAGAGCTCTTGGGTGACTAAGTGCATTGTCAATGAACAGTAATATTTTAAAGTATCTTTTTTCTGATCAGTAGGTCTCATTAGAAGGCTTAAAATCTTCAGAAAACCATGCTGTAAAAAGATGTGCCATCATCCAGGCTTTGTTGTTCCATTTATAGGGCATAGGCAGAGCAGATTTTGCGTACTTCTTAAGGGTCCTAGGATTTTCAGAATGGTAAATGGGCATTCGCTTCAACATCAAGTCACCAACTGTGTTCGCCCCTAACAAGAGTGTCAGCCTATCTGAAACTTTGAAGCCAGGCAGTGACTTTTCCTCTCTAGCTATAAAAATCCTAGATGGCATCTTCTTCCAACAGAAAACTGTTTCATCTACACTGATAATTTGTTGTGTTGAAAATAGCTGCCTTCACCAGTGATCTTAGCTAGATTTTCCGGATAACTTGCTTTAGCTTCTACATCAGCACTTCCTGTTTCACCTTACACTTTTATGTTGTAAAGAAGGCTTCTTTCCTTAAACCTTGTGAGCCAACTTCTGCTAGCCTCAAACGTTGCCTCTGCAGCTTCCTCACCTCTTTCAGCCTTCACAGAACTGAAAAGAGTTAGGGCCTTGCTCTGGGTGTTAGGCTTTGGCTTAAGGAAATGTTGTAGCTGCTTAAACTTTCTCTGTATCACTAAAACTTTCTCCATATCAGTGATAAGGCTGTTTGCTTTCTTATCATTCATGCCTTCACTGGAGTAGCACTTTGAATTTCTTTCAAGAACTTTTTCTTTGCATTCACGACTTGGCTGTTTGGCATAAGAGGCCTAGTTTTCAGGCTGTCTTGCCTTTCAATATGCCTTTAACTAAGCTTAACTGTTTCGAGCTCTGATTTAAAGTGATAGAGGTGCAACTCCTCCTTTCACATGAGTACTTAGAGACTACTATATTGTTATTAATTGCCCTAATTTCAATATTGTGTCTCAATGAATAGGGAGGCCCAAGGAGAGGGAGAGAGATGCGAGAATGGCCAGTTGGTGGAGTAGTAAGAACACACACATATTTATCAGCTGTTTGCTGTCTTATATGGGCGTGGTTCATGGCACCCTAAAAGAATTAAAACAGTAACATCAAAGGTTACTGATTACAGATCACCATAACAGACATAACAATTAAAAAGCTTGAAATATTGTGAGAATTAGCAATATGTGACAGAGACATAAAGTGAGCACATGGTGTTGGAGAAACAGCAGACAGAATTCAACACAGGGTTACCACAAACCTACATTTAAAAAACACAGTATCTGCAATGTGCGATAAAGCAGAGCACAGTAAAACAAGGTATGCCTGTACACACAGCGTAGCAATCGAAGCTAGCTAGGTTGTACATAGAGGTGAAATTCATTTTTTTTGTTGGCTTTTTCTAAACAGAACAGCAATGGACTGGAGTTACAGGGCTCCCCGACTGTACTCTCCTGGCAAAGCTTTCCGAGGAACGGCAGAGACCCAGCACCTCACGATGGAGCCCAAGGGCCTCTGCGAGCAAAGGAGGTGAGAGCACGCAGAGCCACCACTCCGCCTCCCCTGCCCTTTCTGTTCCGGCAGCTGCATTCCAAAGACTAATGAGAACAAGGTGCAACACGGTTTAACAATTTTGATACATTCCTTAGCAAAACATAATTTCTTTAAAAACACATCCACTGCATTACAGTGACTCCATCAGGCAAGACACATGTCAGGGAAAAAGCATGAGAAAATTTGGCAGGTATGTCTAACGTGTCAATAAATTAAACGAAGTTTATTTTCACAAAACCAAATGGTCAGACTTGCTCATGGTTTCCTACCAAGAAGTAAGAATTACTCCCTAGAGACAGTAATCAAAGCACAATTAGACCAGGCCTGGAATTTTTTTAAATATACTATCCTTTCTTCACACATGATTGCACTTTCATTCTTAGCAGAGATCCTTAACTCAAAGAAATACTAATGGGCTTTTCTAGCTTTGGGTCCTTCTGTGATAATATGCAATCATAACACAGATTTTTTTTTTTTTTAAAGCAATTCATTTACAGCTACTACTACATATCCCTCACAATGTGTCCATTCATTTATTCACTTAATAAATAATGGTACAGCCTGTTGGGTTGGTCTCTTTCATACACAGACAAACAGAAAAACTTTTTTTCTTAATAATGTCAAAATGTTTTAGCCCCTGGGCAGGAATTTATCACTGTTAGAATATTCCATTAAGGTCCTATTTGAGTAAAAGTTTTTTAATAAAATGAAACTATTGTAACAGGATAACTCTGTATTTTCAAAATGTAGTAAATGGTCAAAGAACAGAGAGACCAATGGAGGAAAGTAGACACAATTTTAAAACAAACCAGATTTAAGATGAATGATAGTATTTGCCACAGCAAATAAAATGGGAATTTGACCCTATGAAAAGAAGTGATATTTTTCCTGTAGCATAACAGAACTCAAGTAGTCTTTTCCAAAAAAAGAAGAAGAAAGGTGCCTCACTACATCTACAAAGACTGAAAATAAAGTTTACCTGAAAATATCTACAAAATTCCAGAAAGATTCAATAGTAGGAAGCAAGGGGGCAAAGGGTGTCACACACAGTTCTGCAGGTTGTATACTGCACAAGAGTGACACATCTAAGAGGGCACTGCTCACTTCAAAGGCATTGTTAGGTTGTAAATTTATTTTGACAATGTTTCAAGGGACAACAGCAAAGGGCATTCTTTTAATAAAATCAGCATGACAATTTTCTGACAAATGGAAGTAAAATGTATTGAGGAAGAGGTGCCTGTTTCCAATTTGCACAAAGACTTCATGTAGGCTAGCCACGTCCCAAATAAAGAAATTATGGTTAATATACAACACAATTCAGGTGATTCCTTGGAACAAATTGCTGCATCAAATCAACTTTTCAACCCAATGCTTTGCACACAAGCATTCCATGAATGTTTATTAAATAAACAAAAAACCAGCAAGGTGATTGTCAGGCACAGTCCTCTCAAGTGATTAACAAGGATGTTACCGGAGACACTGTCATGATTTCATTGCTATAGAAGCCAATTATCTCAGCACAGAGAAGAACTGGGAGACTTCAGATCACACCCCTTCACCCAGGGAGAGCCACATGTTTTCTCTCCCTCTTCCTCATACTCCAAGAACAAACTCCAAGATGACAGAACTGCAGGATGGCAACAGCGCTGATCACTTAGGCATGGCACAAAGAGAGCCTTTGATTTTGCATGATTAATAAATCTTCATTATAACTGAGATTTCAGAGTTTGTGACTGCAGCACAGACTAGTATTACTTTACTAATATGCTAAGGCAAGGAAATATGATCCAGTTTTTCCTTTCCACGTGATTTCCTCCAGTAGTCCACCTGCTCAGCCTCCTGTGACCTCCTGTATTCAGTAATATTATGAGGGCAACGGTGTGGGTAAACAAGAGCAAAAACTCAATTCTCTTCCTTGGGCCTGGTATGGTAGCCCATGCCTGTAATCCCAGCACTCTGGGAGGCTGATGCAGGAGGATTGCTTGAGCTCAGGAGTTCAAGGCCAGACTGGGCAACAGATGGAGACTCCACCTCTACAAAAAAAACTAATTAGCTAGGCGTGGTGGCACATGCCTGTCGTCCCAGCTACTTGGAAGGCTGAGGTGAAAGGATTGCTTGGGCCGGGGAGGTTAAGGCTGCAGTGAGCTGAGATGGCACCACCTCACTACAACCAGGGCAACAGAGTGAGACCCTATCTCAAATAAAAAAGAAAAGAAAAAGAAAAAACAAACAGCTCTTCCTGTCTACATCTTCATAACTGAAAACTGAAGTCTTCTATGAGGACTCCACATTTTCAGGCTCTGTCATGTTTCCCTTCAAGGGTGATCCCAACTTCTTTAAACACCACTCTAAGATCCCTGAAATAATCTTACTAGCATCTGCTTAACTACAGAGAAAACAGCAAACCCTTATGGCTTATTTGAAAAAGCACAGAATGAGGAATCACAGATTTTAGTTTGAGTTTTGCAACTTCCTAGCCACAAAGTGACTCTGAAAGTGAGTATCAGCAATAAAAAAGCATTTATCAGTGACAAAGAGCACAGAATCCTCCATGAGCATCAGTGTCCTACTCTTCAAAAAGGACTACATTATGAAACAAGTGAAAACGCTGTGAAACAGAACATACAAGAATAAAGAAATATTAACAACAAAAAAACATCCATTCAAATTTCCCTAGGTATCCAGAGCTATGAGTCACCCAAACCCCTAAATGTCCTTCCAAATCCTAAGGTGAGCAAAAGCGTCCCCAATTAGACATGCAGGAATGTCTTTATACGTATGTATTATGCTAAGCTATATGCACAAGGCTAATAAAATTTCAGCTTACATCTGTATGGCATTCTACAGTTTATTAAGTTCTTTCACATACATTAAATCATAGCAAAGCTGTGCATTTTATATGTTGAATGTATATTTTATAAAGCACTTGGGCCCTTTGGATAATCAATGTACGCACTATATGCATGCCTATTGTATGCAACAAGGAGTAAAATGCTATTATTTTAAATTATTACAGTGATGTAAATTGCAGTATCTTTACTTTTATAATATATTAGTAACCACATATATGATTTATATGATGCTGAGCACTTTGTCAAGAATAAAACCCCTAATTAAAACTAGACTCCTATGGGAAAATATGATTCACTTTATAATGATTCACTTTACACTGACTTCCAGATCACACAGCAACCCAAATCATGGTGTACCTGAGCACAGTTTGTGAAAATAATTATTAATCAGAAGGGAGTATAAAAACCTTTGGGAACTTCCCCTGTGTTGTGACCGTTCCCCTATAAGATGTATGCTTTTTTATTTTAATAAGAAATAAGATATAAGATCATTTTACTTTAAAGGGATCAAAAAAAGTTATAGAATGAGTTATATTGGTCAAAATAGGGTATGACTGATCTCTCCTATCATCTATCATTACTTGGAAAATGGCAAATATCCCACCTCCTTTTAATGGCATCATCTGAGAATGGCTTTGAGACTAGCAAATTACTAAAACAAATAAAATGATGCCAAAACAGAACATTCGATGCCTCTTTCCCTCTTTCTTTTCTTTCCCTATTGCTTTTAAGTGAAACTGAAGACCAGTCTCCTACATCTGATACCAAGTGACTAATTCAATTAAGCTCAAACTGAAGTTCTGTTTTATATAGATATTAATACTGTCTGCATTGATGTTTACAAAAAAGCTTTGAAATTTTTTTGGTATATTGATGTTATCTGAAGCCCAAGTGCTCAAATAGCCATAGTTACTAATGCAGATTTATCATAGAGAACTTCAAAAATATACATCTAATGTATACAGATGACCAATTCATACAGAGCACGAGCTAAAGGAAAATTTACATTTTTAGCCATCACGCGCACATGTGCGTGCGCACACACACGCACACACACACACACCCATCTCGTGATACTTCATTCTTCAAATGTTTCGTACTTTCAGGCTTTTAAAATAATAATAATAATAATAAACAACTCATAAGTTATACAATCATGAAAAGAGCTAAGAAGTCATACATCAAATTCACTTCAGACCATGTTGAAATAAAGTTTTTAATCCGAACTGTGTCACTCCAAGTGGGTTCTCAGCATATAGGTGGCAGGCAGCTTTTCATGGTGTACAACTTGAGGGACATAAGCTCTTTACCTGTCCAAAAGGAACTTCAATATCATGAGTGAAGTGGCCAACATTTCAGCCATTGCTCTTACAGACTGTAACCACTGAGGAATGAGGGAGACGAGAGAAAAGGAATTAACTTTTTTTGAATATGCACTACATCAAAAAGGAGTTTCTTTACCTATGTTATCTTACTTGAACCATAAAACTGTCTCTTGGGCAGGTATTGCCACCTTTATTTTGCAAAGGAGAGAGAAAAAATGTTCCAAAGGATTAAGCAATTGGCCCAATGCCACACAGGTATGCTCAGTGGCAGGCTGAAGCCACATTTGATTTCGGTGCTGCCTACACTGCAAACACCAAGCAGGAGTCATGGACTTTTTTTTTTTTTCCCCTAACAACTACCAAATAATCCACACCCTACTTCCTATAGCCTATAATGACAGGCATTTAAAAGCAAGAAAATCAATATATTCAAAGGGTTTAACAAAAGTTCCCAGTTAAAATGGCAACTTCAGAGAGACCAGGGCTCAGCCAGTCAACACACATTAACTCATGACAATGGGACAATTTTACAGATATGACTTGTTTGTTGCCGAGCACTTTGTCAGGAAATTAAACCCCTGATTAGAACTAAATTCCTAGCAGGGGACAGTGGCTCATGCCTATAATCCCAGAACTTTGGGAGACCAACGTAGAAGAATTGCTTGAATCTCAGAGGTTGAGGCTGCAGGAGCCATGTTTGCACCACTACACTCAAGTCTGGGTGACAAATATGATTTGCTTTACAACAGGGGTCCCCAACCCCTGGGCCATGGACCAGTACCGATCCATAGCCTGTTAGGAATCAGGTTGCACAGCAGGAGGTGAGTGGCAGGCAAGCAAGTGAAGCTTACTCTGTATTTACAGTCACTCCCCATTGCTCACGTTACCACCTGAGCTCTGCCTCTTGTCACATCAGCAGCATCATAGGAGTGCATAGGTGCAATTTGTCACATCATCCCATTCTACAGATAAGGAAAATAAGGCTAAAAAGATTTATAAAGTTGCCTACTCCCCACTACATATCACTTTCCCCGGGCTGCCGTAACAAAGTCCCAGAAACTGGGTAGTTGAACCAGAAGTTTACTGGTTCACAGTTCTAGGGGTTAGAAATCAATAATCAAGGTGTCAGTTCCTGTGAGGGCTGTGGGGGAGATTCTGTTCCATGCCTTGCTCCAAGCTTCTGAGCGGCTCAGGCGTTCCTTGGCTTGTAGCTGGGATTCTCCGTGTCTTCACATTGTCTTCCGTCTGTTCATGTCTGTCTCAGTGTCCAAATTTCCTCTTTTAATAAGGATGCTACTCATGCTGGACTAGGGCCCACGCTAATGACCTCATGTTACCTCAACTACCTCTGTAAAGACTCTTTACCAAATAAGATCATATTTGGAGGCTGGAGCATTAGGACTTCAACATCTTTTGAGGAGGTACAATTCAATCCATAACACACAGCTAGGAAGTGGTCAGGCTGCGTGCAGTTAACCACTACTCTAAAAACCTGGCACCTCCTCAGGGAGGTCAAGGTGAAGGGCAGAGGACCTCCAAGTGACAGAGTTTAGAGACAGACGTGGGCAGACTGGAAGCAGAAAGAATGAGGGAGATGACTACCATCTCATGAGTGTGTTTATTCTAATGACTTAAGAAAAATTTTTATTTTTTTAGATGGAGTTTAGCTCTTGTTGCCCAGGCTGGAGTGCACTGGTGCGATCTTGGCTCACCGCAACCTCCACCTCCCAGATTCAAGCAATTCTCCTGCCTCAGCCTCCAGAGTAGCTAGGATTACAGGCATGCACCACCACACCCAGCTAATTTTGTATTTTTAGTAGAGATGGCGTTTCTCCATGTTGGTCAGGCGGGTCTCCAACTCCCAACCTCAGGTGATCCGCCCACTCGGCCTCACAAAGTGCTGAGATTACAGGCGTGAGCCACCATGCCCAGCCAGAACAATTTTTTTTTTTAAGTTCTGGGATATGTGTGCAGAGTGTGCAGGTACGTTACATAGGTATACGCGTGCCATGGTGGTCTGCTGCACCCATCAACACGTCATCTAGGTTTTAAGCCCCACATGCATTAGATATTTGTCCTAATGCTCTCCATCCCCTTGCCCCCCACCCCCCGATAGGCCCCAGTGTATGTTGTTACCCTCCCTGTGTCCACGTGTTCTCATTAAGAACATTTTAAACAATTACACTTCACATCTGTTGAGGGCTCATCCACGATCACGCCTGCTATGTGGCCAGCACCGTGCTAATCCTGCAGAAGCTACAGGACTCAACCTCAGCCTCTGCCTTCAGTCAGCTTTCCTTCTCATGGCTCAGCCAGCTTGGAGGGTGAGAAGGTGCAGACGTGTCCCATGTAATCAACAGAGTGAAAGACATCACATCAAAGACTGTACAGGAGAGGTACGTTACAGTGCACTATGAAAATACAGAGGAGCACAGCTTATTTCCATTCCAGATGGCTTCAAGAGAGAACAGGCTCTGCTGTGGGTAGGATTTCAACAGAAAGGGGGTATAAGGTAAAAACATAGAAGTCAAAGGGAACCAACACTCATCAAGACCTTCATATGGAGACCCTAGGCTGGGGGGTTCTTATGTAAGCTATATATTCAATCCTTAAAGTCACCCTGTGCCATCAATATTATCCCCAATTTACTAGAGAAGCAGCTAAGGCTTGGGAAATTCCAGGGGGGGTAAGTCCAGAGTCCTAACCCCCAACTCAGCTGAAAAGCCAAAGGTCTTGGACACCACAGAACTCACGTACCTGGCTCTCCAGAGGTTGAAAAGAAAGGCGAACCTACACTATGAGTTAAACCAAATCAACTTAACCATTTCTGACACTAAAACAAATGCGAAAGTATGGCCCAGAATGAAAACATTAGAGAATCCTTTTATTAAAAAATATCAAGTCTGCTCAAATTTACTGCTGTAAAATAAAATAGGTTACTGTAGCCAAAATACAAGAAAAATTCAGAAAGGTATCAAGTGGTCATGTTTAAAAATGGAAGCGATCATGCCCCAGTAAGGGTAGCTATGCGTATGTGGGTATGTTTGTGTATGTATTTTCACATGTACATTTTCTCCCTTAAGCCACTAAAACCTTAGGAAAATTTTATGACAACAATGTGCCATGTACGTAAAAGATGCATGGGTTAAAGTTACTGTTTTCTTAGGATCTGTCTGGCATTTGACAGCCATGCACCAGTGCACTATCTGGAAAGATTTAGGACTCCTGCTGTAAAATTATTTATTAGTTGTTATTTATACTACGTGCTCACTGGCAGACCACCCAGTGCTGTAACAATAAAAGCAGTCACGCTGCATCTTTCCAAAACAAGCAAAAGACCAAGGGGGCTGCCTCTGGGTGTCACCACTGAAGGACGTGGCTTCCGGCAGGGAAGTATGTTAAACGTTTTGAAGGTGCTGCAATCCTAACAGAGACCCCGGGAAATGGAAACCGCCTGGGCTCAGCAGGAGCACTCTGCTCGGGTACACCGTCCTCCTCTCCCGGCCTCAGTTGTCATCTACAAAAGGAAGGGCTGCCCCCAGAGTCCCTAAGATCCCTTTCCCTCTGAATTCTAGACTGTAAAAGACTGAAAGCTATTAGCAGTTCCACACTAACCCCCAGGATGCAATCTGGGGCTAATCTCAGTGCCTGGGGGCCTCAGGATCTGACAGGCTGCCAGCATCTCCTCTACATCCCAACTGGACCTGTTAGTGAGCTAACAAGACATGTTTGAACATTCTTAAAGGCCTCAAAAGAAAAGTTCCTTGCGCAACGTTTAACTTTATTAAGTATGTCAAGGTTGTGGTTCCATTAGACCATCCAAGAAGAGACTGAGTTTTTCTTTTTGAAATGTAGAAAAATAACTATAAAATGTCACACTTCTACTACTTATGCTTATTTAAATAAATAAGCACCAAAAATAACTAATAAAGCAAGATTCTCCCTCCCTTTCCTCCCCCTCAAAAATACCTTTGGGGATTTTTAATTATTTCCCTGTCTAAAAACTTAACCGAATGCATACACGCCAATATCCTCCTTCTATAAGTACACAGGATTATTCCATATTAATCCCCTCCTTTCTAGCGATCAGTATCTCTCTCTCTCTCTCTCAGGCTAAAGCTGGCATCAGCCAGTCTCGCTCGTGGGATAACTAACTCAGCTAGCTTTCCAGTGGTCTTAGGCCAGCCTCCTAATTTTTCCAAGGCTGAAGTAACCCAAAGTGGTTAAAAAGTTATCTGTCCAACCACGGTCACCTAGGCTTACCGTCTGAAGTAGAATTTGTGATTCCAAGCCCTGCTCCTCTCCCACTAAAGAAGAATGTTCTCCTGGCTTGCAAGAAAGAACACGGCCGGGCGCGGTGGCTCAAACCTGTAATCAGCACTTTGGGAGGACAAGACGGGCGGATCATGAGGTCAGGAAATCGAGACCATCCTGGCTAACATGGTGAAACCCCATCTCTACCAAAAAATACAAAAAACTAGCTGGGTGAGGTGGCGGGCGCCTGTAGTCCCAGCTACTCGGGAGGCTGAGGCAGGAGAATGGCATAAACCCGGGAGGCAGAGCTGGCAGTGAGCTGAGATCCAGCCACTGCACTCCAGCCTGGGCAACAGAGCGAGACTCCATCTCAAAAAAAAAAGAAAGAAAGAACACAAGGGATGCTGCTGCTATTCCCTTTTTTAAGCCTTACTCCTATTTATGATTCCTAAACCTGGCTGCATCCCAGTCACTTCTAGGGACCAAGTGCCACCCCCAAGCCTGATGAATCTACTCACAGAATCTACAGTTTTTTCAAAGTCCCCCCAAATAATTCAGGTTTAGAAATTACTGCACATTCATACCAAATACAAAAATAAAGAAAATAAAAAGAACACAATATAGAGAACTTTAATAATATTTTTCCTTTCCAAAAGTTTTATTACATAGGCTGGGTGTGGTGACTCACACCTGTAATCCCAGCACTTTGGGAGGCCACATAGGGAGGATCACTTGAGGTCAGGAGTTTGAGACCATCCTGGCCAACATGGTGAAACCCCATCTTACCAAAAATACAATTAGCTGGAAGTGGTGGTGCATGCCTGTAATCCCAGCTATTCGGGAGGCTGAGACAGAAGAATCACTTGAATCCAGGAGGCAGAGGTTGCAGTGGCCTAAGACCGTGCCACTGCACTCCAACCTAGGCAACAAGAGTGAAACTACATCTCAAAAAATAAATAAATATATAAAAATAAAATAGGCCAGGCGCGGTGGCTCACGCCTGTAATCCCAGCACTTTGGGAGGCCAAGGCAGGCGGATCATGAGGTCAGGAGATCGAGACCAGCCTGGCTAACATGGTGAAACCCCATCTCTACTGAAAAAACAAAAAAATTAGCCTGGCGTGGTAGCAGGCACCTGTAGTCCCAGCTACTCAGGAGGCTGAGACAGGAGAATGGCGTGAACCCGGGAGGCAGAGCTTGCAGTGAGCCAAGATCACGCCACTGCACTCCAGCCTGGGCAACAGAGCAAGACTCTGACTCAAAAAAAAAATAAAAATTAAATAAATAAATAAAATAAGGTTTTATTATATAAATTTCCAAACATATTCAAAAGTAGAAATCATTTAATGAATCCCCAAATAAGTATCATCTATTCCTCACAATTATCCAGATTTTGCCACACTTTCTTTATCAATCCCCTTTTCTTCTTTGCTGCAGTATTTTAAAGTCAGTCCCAGAAATCATCCTTACATACAGCCATCCACCACTTAATGACAGGGATGCATTCTGAGAAATGCATCAGTGGGCAATTTCATCACTGTGCAAACATCTCAGAGTTGACTTATACAAACCTACATGGTGCAACCTGCTATACACCTAGGCTATATCGTATAACCTATTGCTCCTAGGCTGTAGGCCTGTACAGCATGTTATTATACTGATTACTGTAGGCAATTATATACCTAAGCATACAAAAGGTGCAGTGAAAATACAGTATTAAATCTTATGAAACCATCATCATATATTCAGTCTTTTGTTAACCAAAATGTCCCTACGCAGCACATGACTGTACTTCAATATGTATCTCTACAAAAAAAAGCATTTGACAAAATTCAGCATCCTTTCTCGATTAAAAAAAAAAAACTCACTAAACTAGAAATAAAAACGTCATAACATGATAAAGGCCATGTATGAAAAACTCACAGTGGACATCATACTTAATGATGAAAAACTGAAAACTTTTTCCTTAAGATCAGAAACAAGGATCCCCACATATACAACTCCTATTCAACATAGTATTGAATGTTCTAGCCAGAGAAATGAGGCAAGAAAAAAAACCTAGTAAAAGGCATCCAATTGGAAAGGAAGAGGTAAAATTATCTCAGTTCACAAATGACATGATCTCATATGTATAACCCTAAAAAGAAAACAAACTAGGCAAATTTAGGAGGCACTTCCAAGATGGCTGAATAGGAGCAGCTCTGGTCTACAGATCCCAGTGAGACTGATGCAGAAGATGGGTGATTTCTGCATTTCCAACTGAGTTACCTGGTTCATCTCATTGGGACTGGTTGGATGGTGGGTGCAGCCTATGGAGGGCGAGCCAAAGTAGGATGGGCCGTTGCCTCACCTGGGAGCACAAGGGGTCGCCCGATTTCCCTTTCCTTACCAAGGGAAGCCATGAGTGACTGCACCTGGAGGAACCATACACTCCTGCCCAAATACTGTGCTTTTCCCACAGTCTTCACAACCAGCAGACCACGAGATTCCCTCCCGTGCCTGGCTTGACAGGTCCCATGCCCATGCAGCCTTGCTCACTGCTAGCACAGCAGTCTGAGATCGACCTGGGATACTGGAATGTGGTGGGAGGAGGGACATCCGCCATTGCTGAGGCTTGAGTAGGTAGTTCTATGCTCACGGTGTAAACAAAGAGGCAGGAAAGCTCAAACTGGGCAGAACCCACCACAGCTTAACAAGGCCTACTGTCTCTCTAGATTTCACTTCTGGGCACAGGGCATATTTGAACAAAAGGCAGTCGACAGCTTCTACAGACTTAAACATCCCTGCCTGGTAGTTCTGAAAAAAGCAGTGGTTCTCCCAGCATGGCATTCAAGCTCTGATAACAGACTGCTTCCTCAAGTGGGTCCCTGACCTCCGTGTAGCCTGACTGGGAGACACCTCCCAGTAGGGGCTGACAGATACCTCATATAGGCAGGTGCCCATCTGGGATGAAGCTCCCACAGGAAGGATCAGTCAGCAATATTTGCTGTTCTGAAGCCTCTGCTGGTGACACCTAGGCAAACAAGGTCTGGAGTGGACCTCTACTGCGGGGCCTGTCTGTTAGAAGGAAAACAAACAGAAAGGAATAGCATCAACATCTACAAAAAGGACATCTACACCAAAATCCCATCTGTAGGTCACCAACATCAAAGACCAAAGGTAGAGAAAACCACTAAGATGGGGAGAAACCAGAGCAGAAAGGCTGAAAATTCCAAAAACCAGAACACCCCTTCTCCTCCAAAGGAACACAACTCCTCACCAGCAAGGGAACAAAACTGGATGGAGAATAACTTTGATGAGTTGACAGAACTAGGCTTCAGAAGGTCAGTAATAACAAACTTCTCCCAGCTAAAGGAGCATGTTCTAACCCATCACAAGGAAGCTAAAAACTTTGAAAAAAGGTTAGATGAATGACTAAGTAGAATAACCTGTACAGAGAAGAGCATAAATGACCTTGTAGAGGTGAAAACCACAGGAGAACTGCAATGAAGCATACACAAGCCTCAATAGCCAATTTGATCAAGCAGAAGAAAGAATATTAGCAACTAAAGATCAAATTAATGAAATAAAGTGAGAAGACAAGATTAGAGAAAAAAGAGTGAAAAGAACAAAGCCTCCAAGAAATATGGGACTATGTGAAAAGACCAAATCTATGTTTGATTGGTGTATCTGAAAGTGAGGGGGAGAATGGCACCAAGTTAGAAAACATTCTTCAGGATATATCCAGGAGAACTTCCCCAACCTAGCAAGGCAGGCCAACATTCAAAATCAGGAAACACAGAGAAAGCCACAAAGATACTCCATGAGAAGAGCAACCCCAAGACACATAATTGTCAGATTGAGCAAGGTTGAAATGAAGGAAAAAATGTTAAGGGCACCCAGAGAGAAAGGTCAGGTTACCCACAAAGCGAAGCCCATCAGACTAACAGCAGCTGTTTCTGCAGAAACCCTATAAGCCAGAAGGGGCCAATATTCAACATTCTTAAAGAATTTTCAACCTGGAATTTCATATCCAGCCAAACTAAGCTTAATAAGTGAAGGAGAAATAAAATCCTTTACAGACAAGCAAATGCTGAGAGATTTTGCCACCAGGCCTGCCTTACAAGAGCTCCTGAAGGAAGCACTAAACACCGAAAGGAATAACCAGTACCAGCCACTGCAAAAACATGCCAAATGGTAAAGACCATTGAAGCTATGAAGAAACTCCATCATTTAATGGGCAAAATAACCAGCTAGCATCATAAGGACAGGATCAAATTCACACATAACAATATGAACCTTAAATGTAAATGGGCTAAATGCTCCAATTAAAAGACACAGACTGGCAAACTGGATAAAGAGTCAGGACCTATCAGTGTACTGCATTCAGGAAACCCATCTTATGTGCAAAGACACACATTGGCTTAAAATAAAGGGATGGAGGCCGGGCGTGGTGGCTCACACCTGTAATCCCAGCACTATGGGAGGCCGAGGCGGGCGGATTACCAGGTCAGGAGATGGAGACCATCCTGGCCAACACGGTGAAACCCTGTCTCTACTAAAAAAATACAGAAAATTAGCTGGGTGTAGTGGCAGGCACCTGTAGTCCCAGCTACTCAGGAGGCTGAGGCAGGAGAATGGTGTGAATCCGGGAGGTGGAGCTTGCAGTGAGCCGAGATCACGCCACTGCACTCCAGCCTGGGCGACAGAGCGAGACTCCATCTCAAAAATAAATAAATAAATAAATAAAAGGGATGGAGCCATCTAGGATCTGGGGAGTGCCTCTGCCCGGCCACCGCTCTGTCTGGGATGTGAGGAGCGCCTCTGCCTGGCCACTGCCCCATCTGGCAAGTGAGGAGTGCCTCTGCCTGGTTGCCCTGCCGTCTGGGATGTGAGGAGTGCCTCTTCCCGGCTGCCCCACCACCTGGGAAGTGAGGAGTGCCTCTGCCCAGCCGCCACCGCATCTGGCAAGTGAGGAGCGCCTCTGCCTGGCCACCCAACTGACTGGGAAGTGAGGAGCGCCTCCGGCTGGCTGCCCACCATCTGGTGGCTGGCTGCCCACCGCTCTGTCTGGGATGTGAGGAGCGCCTCTGCCCAGCCGCCACACCATCTGCGATGTGCGAAGCGCCGCCGCACCAACCAGGAAGAGAGGAGCCCCTCGGCCCTGCCACTGCCCTGTCTGGGAAGTGAGGAGTGCCTCTGCCCGGCCTCCGCACGGTTTGGGATGTGAGGAGCGCCTCCACGCAGCTGCCCACTGTCTGGGATGTGAGGAGTGCCTCTGCCCACCCACTGCCTTATCTAGGAAGTGAGGGGTGCCTCTGTGCAGCTGCCACCCCATCTAGGAAGTGAGGAGGCGTTTGCCCAGCCCCAGCATCATCCGGGAAGTGAGGAGTGCATCTGCCCACCCACCCCACCGCCTGGGAAGAGAGGAGAACCTCTGCCCCACTGCTGTGCAACCCTCCAAGTGTGAAGTGACAGACAGCCTTCTGTGTGATCTTTCTGCCCTCCCCAAGTTTGCATTTTTTACATTAAAGTTTACTTTTTAATTAAAAAAATAAAACTAAAAAATTAAAGGGATGGAGGAAGATCTACCAAGCACATGGAAAGCAAAAAAAAAAAAAAAAGGCAGGGGTTGCAATCCTGGTCTCTGATAAAGCAGACTTCAAACCAACAAAGATCAAAAGAGACAAAGAAGGCCATTACATAATGGTAAAGGGATCAATTCAGCAACAGCAGCTAACTATCCTAAATATATATGCATCCAATACAGGAGCACCCAGATTCATAAAGCAAGTCCTTAGAGACCTACAAAGAGACTCAGACTCCCACACAATAATAATAGAAGACTTTAACACCACACTGTCAGTATTAGACAGATTGAGACAGAAAATGAACAAGGATATACAGGACTTGAACTCAGCTCTGGACCAAGCGGACCTAATAGACATCTACAGAACTCTCCACTCCAAATCAACAGAATATACATTCTTCTCAGCACTACATCACACTTATTCTAAAATTGACCACATAATCCGAAGTAAAACATTCCTTGGCAACTGTAAAAGAACAGATATCACAACAAACAGTCTCTCAAACCACAGTGCAATCGAATTAGAACTCAGGATTAAGAAACTCACTCAAAACCACACAACTACATCGAAACTGAACAACCTGCTCCTGAATGACTACTGGGTAAATAATAAATTGAAGGCAAAAATAAAGATGTTATTTGAGGCCGGGTGCGGTGGCTCATGCCTGTAATCCCAGCACTTTGGGAGGCCGAGGTGGGCAGATCACAAGTGCAGAGATTGAGACCATCCTGGCTAACATGGTGAAACCTCGTCTCTACTAAAAATACAAAAAATTAGCCGGGCGTGGTGGCAGGTGCCCGTTGCCCCAGCTGCTCAGGAGGCTGGTGTGAACCCGGGAGGCGGAGCTTGCAGTGAGCGGAGATCGTGCCACTGCACTCCAGCCTGGGCAACAGAGCGAGACTCCATCAAGAAAAAAAAAGAAAGAAAGAAAAGATGTTCTTTGAAACCAATGAGAACAAAGACACAACGTACCAGAATCTCTGGGACACATTTAAGGCAGTATGTAGAGGGAAATTTATAGCACTAAATGCCCACAAGAGAAAGCAGGAAAGATCTACAATCAGCACCCTAACATCACAATTAAAAGAACTAGACAAGCAAGACCAAACAAATTCAAAAGCTAGCAAAAGGCAAGAAATAACTAAGATCAGAGCAGAACTGAAGGAGATAGAGACACAAAAAAAACCCTTCAAAAAATCAGTGAATCCAGGAGCTGGTTTTCTGGGAAGATCAACAAAATAGATTGTCCACTAGCCGGAGTAATAAAGAAGAAAAAAGAGAAGAATCAAATAGATGCAATAAAAAATAATAAAAGGCATATCACCACTGATCCCACAGAAATACAAACTACCATCAGAGAATACTATAAACACCTCTACACAAACTAGAAAGTCTAGAAGAAATCGATAAATTCCTGGACACATACCCCCTCCCAAGACTAAACCAGGAAGAAGCTGAATCTCTGAATAGACCAATAACAGGTTCTGAAATTGAGGCAATAATAGCCCACCAACCAAAAACAGTCCAGGACCAGATGGATTCACAGCTGAATTCTACCAGAGGTACAAAGAGGAGCTGGTACCATTCCTTCTCAAACTATTCCAAACAACAGAAAAAGAGGGACTCCTCTCTAACTCATTTTATGAGGCCAGCATCATCCTGATGCCAAAGCCTGACAGAGACACAACAAAAAAAGAGAATTTTAGGCCAATATCCCTGATGAATATCGATGCAAAAATCCTCAATAAAATACTGGCAAACCAAATCCAGCAGCACATAAAATGCTTATCCACCACAATCAAGTTGGCTTCATCCCTGGAATGCATGGCTGGTTCAACATATGCAAAATAATAAATGTGATCCATCACATAAACAGAATCAATGACAAAAACCACAGGATTATCTCAAGAGATGCAGAAAGGGCCTTCAATAAAATTCAACACCCCTTCATGCTAAAAACTCTCAATAAACTAGGTATTGATGGAATGTATCTCAAAATAATAAGAGCTATTTATGATGAACCCACAGCCAGTATCATACTAAATGGGCAAAAACTGGAAGCATTCCCTTTGAAAACTGGCACAAGACAAGGATGCCCTCTCTCACCACTCCTACTCAACATAGTATTGGAAATTCTGCTAGGGCAATCAGGCAAGAGAAAGAAATAAAGAGTTTTCAATTAGGAAAAGAGGAAGTCAAATTGTCTCTGTTTGCAGATGACATGACTGTATGTTTAGAGAAACCCCATCATCTCAGCCCAAAACCCCCTAAGCTGATAAGCAACTTCAGCAAATCTCAGGATACAAAATCAATGTACAAAAATCACCAGCATTCCTATACACAAAGAACAGACAAACAGAGAGCCACATCATGAGTTAACTCCCATTCACAATTACTACAAAGATAATAAAATACCTACGAATACAACTTACAAGGGATGTGAAGGACCTCTTCAAGGAGAACTACAAACCACTGCTCAATGAAATAAAAGAGGACACAAGCAAATGGAAAAATATTCCATGCTCACGAATAGGAAGAATCAATATCATGAAAATGGCCATACTGCCCAAGGTAATTTATAGATTCAATGCTATCACCATCAAGCTACCATTGACTTTCTTCATAGAATTGGAAAAACCTACTTTAAAGCTCATATGGAACCAAAAAAGAGCCCGCATTGCCAAGACAATCCTAAGCCAAAAGAACAAAGCTGGAAGTCATGCTACCTCACTTCAAACTAAACTACAAGGCTACAGTAACTAAAACAGCATGGTACTGGTACCAAAACAGAGATATAGACCAATGGAACAGAACAGAGGCCTCAGAAATAACAACACACATCTACAACAATCTGATCTTTGACAAACCTGACAAAAACAAGCAATGGGGAAAAGATTCCCTATTTAATAAATGGTGCTGGGAAAATTGGCTAACCATAAGTAGAAAGCTGAAACCAGACTCCTTCCTTACACCTTAAACAAAAATTAACTCAAGATGGCCTAAAGACGTAAATGTAAGATCTAAAACAATAAAAAACCTAGAAGAAAACCTAGGCAATACCATTCAGGACATAGATATGGGCAAAGACTTCATGACTAAAACACCAGAAGTAATGGCAACAAAAGCCAAAATCGACAAATGGGACCTAATTAAACTAAAGAACTTCTGCATAGCAAAAGAAACTATCATCAGAGTGAATAGGCAACCTACAGAATGGGAGAAAATTTTTGCAATATATCTATCTGACAAAGGAGTAATATCCAGAATCCACAAAGAACTTAAATTTACAAGAAAAAAACAACCCCGTCAGAAAGTGGGCAAAGGCTACAAACAGACACTCCTCAAAAGAAGACATTTATGCAGCCAACAGACATATGAAAAAATGCTCATCATCACTGGTCATCAGAGAAATGCAAATCAAAACCTCAATGAGATACCATCTCATGTTAGTTAGAATGGCATTCACTAAAAAATCAGCAAACAACAGATGCTGGAGAGGATGTGGAGAAATAGGAATGCTTTTACACCATTGGTAGGAATGTAAATGAGTTCAACCACTGTGGAAGACAGTATGGTGATTCCTCAAGGATCTAGAACTAACAATCCCATTACTGGGTATATACCCAAAGGATTATAAATCATGCTACTATAAAGACACATACACACGTATGTTTATTGCGGCACTATTCACAATAGCAAAGAGTTGGATGGAACCAACCCAAATGTCTATCAATGACAGACTGGATAAAGCAAATGTGGCACATATACACCATGGAATACTATGTAGCCATAAAAAGGATGAGTTCGTGTCTTTTGCAGGGACATGGATGAAGCTGGGAACCATCATTCTTAGCAAACTATCACAAGGACAGAAAACCAAACACAGCAACTTCTCACTCATAAGTGGGAGTTGAACAATGAGAAAACTTGGACACAGGGCAGGGAACATCACACCCTGGGGCCTGTCATGGAGTAGGGGGCAGGGGGAGGATAGCATTGGGAGAAATACCTAATGTAAACAACGAGTTGATGGGTGCAGCAAACCAACATTGCACATGTATATCTATGTGACAAATCTGCACATTGTGCACATGTACACTAGAACTTAAAGTAAAATAATGACAAATGCAAATTTAACTTGGAAAAAAATTCTAAAAACTGTTTGAACTAATGAATGAACCCAGGAAGGAGGTGTAGGGTACAAAACCAACACACTAAAGTCAGGTGAATTTCTGCACACTAACAATGACAATCTGAAAATAAACAATTTCATTTAAAATAATGTCAAAAAGAATAGAACACTTAGGAATAAATTTAACCAAGGAAGCGAAAGACTTTCACATTCAAAAAACTACAAGACATTGCTGAAAGAAATTAAAGATGACAAATAAATGGAAAAACACCCCATGTTGATGGATTGGAAGTCTTAATACTGTTAAAATGACAATATTACCCAAAGCGATCTACAGATTCAATCAAGCTCTATGAAAATCTGTGGCCTTTTTGGCCGAAAATCCTTTTCTGAAGTTCATATTGAATCTCAAGGGACCCAAAACAGCTGAAATAATCTTAGAGAAAAAAAAATGACAAAGTATAAAGACCCACACTTCCTGATTTCAAAACTGATTACAAAGCTACGTAATCAAAACAATATGATACTAGCATAAAGACAGACATATAGACCAGTGGTATAGAATAGAGCCCAGAAATAAACCCTCACATATATGGTTAAGTGATTTTCAACAAAAGTATCAAGACTATTCAATGTGGGAAGGACAGCCTTTTTTTAACAAATGATGCAGGAAAAGTTGGATATCCACATGCAAAAGAATGAAGTGGGACCCTTACCTAACACCATGTACAAAAACTGACTCAAAATGGATCAAAGACCTAAGCATAAGAACTAAAACCATACAAACGTCGAGAAGAAAACATAGGAAAAATCATGACATTGGATTTGGCAATGATTTCTTGGCTATGACATCAAAAGCACAAAACCAAAAAAAGCAAATTGGACTTCATCGAAATTAGAAACTTCTGTGTAAACAACACTATCGAGACAGTGAAAAGGTAAGCTACAGACTGGAAAAAAGTTTGCAAATCTGATAAGGGATTAATATCCAGAATATGTAAGAATTCCTATAACCCACGAAAAACAAAACCAATTTTAAAATGGCAAAAACAAAAAATAAACAAAAAAACTCACCTTAAGTAGACATCTCTCAAAAGGAGGTATACAAACAGCAAAAAGGACATGAAAAGATATTCAATATCGCTAGTCATTAGGGTAACTGCAAATCAGAATCACAATCAAATACCACTTCACACCCATTTGGATGGTTATTATTTTTAAAAAGAAAGGGAAAGTGTTGGCAAGGCTGTAGAAAAATTAGAATCCTAGTGCGTTGCTGGTGGGAATGTAAGATGGCGTAGCCTCTGTGCATAACAGCATGATGGTTTCTCAAAAAGTTAAACATAGAATTACCCTATGATCCACCAACTCTACTTTCAGGTATATATATCCAAAAGAATTGAAAGCAGGAACTGAAACAGATACTTGTAGACCAATCACAGAAGCATTATTCCAATAGCCAAAAGCAGAAACAACTCAAATGTCCAGCAGCTAAACGGATAAACAAAATGTGGTGGTAAACACAAACGACAGATCATTCAGTCTCAAAAAGAAATAAAATTTGGATGTAGGCTACAACATGAGTGAATCTTGAAGACAAATAGATAAGTGAAATAGGTCAGTCACAACAGAACAAATATTGTAATGTCTCCACTGATGAGGTACCTGCAATAGGCAAATTCACAGACAGTAAGTACAATAAAGGACACCAGGGCAGGATGGGAGGGAGGGGTAATGGGAAGTTATTTTTGTTTAAACAGGTACAGAGTTTGTCTGGGATGATGAAAAAGTTCTAGAAACGAATAGTGGTAACAGCTGCACAACACTGTCAATGTTTTGATATCACAGAATTGTACATTTTGGAACTGGTTAAAATGAGGCCAGGTGTGGTGGCTCATGCCCATAATCCTAGCCCTTTGGGAGGCTGAGGCGAGAGTATCACTTGAGGTCAGGCATTCAAGACCAGCCTGGCCAACATGGTGAAACCCTGTCTCTACTAAAGATACAAAAATTAGCCAGGTGTGGTAACGTGCACCTATAATCCCAGTTACTCGGGAGGCTGATGCAGGAGAATCACATGAACCTGGGAGGCAGAGGATACAGCGAGAGGAGACTGCGCCACTGCACTCCAGCATGCGTGACACAGCGAGACTCCATCTCAAAAACAAAAATAAAAATATAGACCGGTTACTATGGCTCATGCCTGTAATCCCAACATTTTGGGAGGCCGAGGCAGGTAGATCACAAGGTCAAGAGATTGAGACCACCCTGGCCAACATGGTGAAACCCCATTTCTACTAAAAATACAGAAATTAACTGAGTGTGGTTGTGCACGCCTGTAATCCCAGCTACTCGGGAGGCTGAGGCAGGAGAATCGCTTGAACCCGGGAGGCAGAGGTTGCAGTGAGCTGAGATCGTGCCACTGCACTCCAGCCTGGTCAAAGAGCAAAACTCCATCTCAAAAAAAATTTAAAAATAAACTGGTTAAAATGTTAAATTTTAAGTTACATTTTTATCACATTTAAAAAAACAAAAAAGTTCAACTTTTTAAAATACAGACTTTTTTGGATCTAGTAATATATCTTTAAACACTTTAGAATCTTTGTCCTGAAAACTAAGTCTGACTCACTTCTTTTAAAAGTTCAGATTCTCCTTCCCTCTGTGCCATTCCAGAGTGTTACCCTAGGTAACCAACTTCTGTTTAGAACAGCAAAATATTACTTTCTTTTCTTAGGACTCATTTCTACAATCATCATCTAAAATCAGGAGTCAACAAACTATGGCCTTCAAGCCAAATTCAGCTTGCTACCTGTTTTTCTATAGCTTATGAGCTAAGAATGATTTTTACATTTTAAAATAGTTGAAAAATTAACAGGGATATTTCATGACACGTGAAAATTGTATGTCATTTCCATTTCAAGGTAATAAATTAAGTTTCATTGGAACACAGCATGTCTGTTCTTTTATGTATTGTCTATGGCTACTTTTATACTACAAAGACAGACTTGAGTAGCTACAACACAAAGGAAACAGTCTGCAAGTCCTCAAACATTTACTACCAGGTCTTTTTTTTTTTTTTTTTTTTTTTTTTTTGAGACAGGGTCTCTGTCATCCAAGCTGGAGTGCAGTGGCGCCGTCTCAGCTCACTGTAGCTTCCACCTCCTGGGCTTAAACCATCCATTCACCTCAGCCTCCCAAGTAGCTGGGACTACAGGTGCATGCCATCACACCTGGCTAATTTTTGTATTTTTAGTAAAGACAGGGTTTCACCATGTTGCCCAGGCTAGTGATCTTGAACTCCTAAGCTCAAGCGATCCGCCCACTTTAGCCTCTCAAAGTGCTGGGATTACAGGCCTGAGCCACCGTGCCCAGCCTGCCTGGTCCTTTATAGAAAAAGATTGCTGATTCCTGATCTAAATGATCGACTTGGAATAGGACAAACTGAAATGTGGAATTCCACCGAACTTCCCTTTGAGCTAACACTCCGTTGTTATTTTTAAAGATCCAAACAGTATGGCCATTCTCAGATTGAACTGACCTTTACTTTCACAAATCAAAATGAAGATTTCTGGAAGGAGCAGAAAGCTATTTTGAAGCCCATGGTAAGAAATTGAGGGTGAATAGGGGAGGAGAGAGGCTTGCCATATTTGAAGAGTTGAGTGATTATGGAAGAAAATGCTAGATACCTACCCCAATATTTATCTTTCTCTTTTTCTTTAGCAAAAGGATCCCCAAATAACTGTGCCAGCTAGAAAGTCTTCTATGATACGTCTGTGAGGTCTCCTTAAAGTGTGTGCATGTGCTGTCATACTAACCCCACTCAGTCCGACTATGATCAGACACTGGATAAGAAACAGGACAAATCAGAAAGGAGAAGGAGGGGACCCCCAGTCACTGCAGGGGACTTTTTCGAAGGGCAGGTCCAGGAGCAACTGTGTCTGACAAATACACCTGTTCTCTGGGAGCTCTTTTCAGCATGCATGCAACTTAGCAACTCAGCGAGGGGAAAGCTGATCACAGCACTGGAAGTTCATTAATCACCAAATTGAAAGCAATTGATCATCCAGCTAATTGATGGGTCAATTTAGTCCAAACTCATTCATAGATGCAGCAAATTATTATTTCCAAAATTGTCTAGTTTGCTTTCAAATAAACAAAGATAATTTATTTTAATCAGTACCCCCACACAGCAACAGCAGACAGAATTAAATCTGTCTTGCCTATAATTTTCCTTCCCTGTGTTCATGGAATAAAAACTACGCAAACAAGATTGGGCTAAAACTATTTTCTGTATTTCTAGAGTAAAAAAAAAAATCTTCACATTGTTTTCCAAATCTGCCAAACTTTTTAAAAAAATTTCATCCCAGTAGAGCTAAGAAAGGTAAAAAAGGAGTTTCAAAACTAAGTCACCCCAACCATCATAGCAGAAAACTTTCCAAGCTGAGGTTAATTTTTAAGCATGGGGAGTCCCGCCACTTCTGCGATTGCAGCTCCAGTTGAAACTAAAAACTCAACTAGGAATACCCAGAGATATAGCCATGATGACATAAACAGCTCAAAAAGAAGCCCCCAAGTTATAAGATGTGGCAAAAAGGGGGAAGCTGCAGATGCTTTTTTGGCTCTGTGCAAACTCCCGAGACCCCAAGTGGAAACTGTGAAATAATAGAAGCAATTTGGTATTTAAATCTGTGCAGAAAGGAGTACACAGAATGAAACGGAACAAGCATCAGGGAAAATGGAGATTTCTTGTGGTGTTATTCCCTACGTGGAAGCACTTTGCCTACTAAAACAGCTGTGAGAAATCCTGACATGCTTACACTCTTTCATTACCAAAGCCAGTCAGATTTTCCTTTACTCATGCAATTTCCATCACCTCGAAAAGAATATTCACCTTCAAAAGAGGTGAAGTCCATTAAAGTTTTGGGGTTTTCTTTTAAAGAATTTTTTTTGAGACAAGGTCTTGCTCTGTCCCCCAGGCTAAAGTGCAGGGGCACCATCTCTGCTCACTGCAACCTCCACCTCCTGGGCTCAAGTGATCCTTCCACCTCAGCCTCCCAAGTACCTGGTACTACAGGTGCATACCACCACATCTGGCTAATTTTTTTGTATTTTTTGTAGAGACGGGGTTTCGCCATGTTGCTCAGACTGGTCTCAAACTTCTGGGCTCAAGAGATCCAACAGCCAGGCATCACGCTACCTGACTTCAAACTATACTACAAGGCTACAGTAACCAAAACAGCATGGTACTGGTACCAAAACAGAGATATAGACCAATGGAACAGAACAGAGCCCTCAGAAATAATACCACACATCTATAGCCATCTGATCTTTGACAAATCTGAGGAAAACAAGAAGTGGGGAAAGGATTCCCTATTTAATAAATGGTGCTGGGAAAATTGGCTAGCCATAAGCAGAAAGCTCAAACTGGATCCTTTCCTTACTCCTTATACGAAAATTAATTCAAGATGGATTAGAGACTTAAATGTTAGACCTAATACCATAAAGACCCTAGAAGAAAACCTAGGTAATACCATTCAGGACATAGGCATGGGCAAGGACTTCATGTCTAAAACACCAAAAGCAACGGCAACAAAAGCCAAAATTGACAAATGGGATCTAATTAAACTAAAGAGCTTCTGCACAACAAAAGAAACTACCATCAGAGTGAACAGGCAACCTATAGAATGGGAGAACATTTTTGCAATCTACTCATCTGACAAAGGGCTAATATCCAGAACCTACAAAGAACTCAGGCAAATTTATGAGAAAAAAACAAACAACCCCATCAAAAAGTGGGCAAAGGATATGAACAGACATTTCTCAAAAGAAGACATTCATGCAGCCAACAGACACATGAAAAAATGCTCGTCATCACTGGCCATCAGAGAAATGCAAATCAAAACCACAATGAGATACCAACTCACACCAGTTAGAATGGCAATCATTAAAAAGTCAGGAAACAACAGGTGCTGGAGAGGATGTGGAGAAATAGGAACACTTTTACACTGTTGGTGGGATTGTAAACTAGTTCAACCATTGTGGAAAACAGTATGGCGATTCTTCAAGGATCCAGAACTAGAAATACCATATGATCCAACCATCCCATTACTGGGTATATACCCAAAGGATTATAAATCATGCTGCTCTAAAGACACATGCACATGTATGTTTATTGCGGCACTATTCACAATAGCAAAGACTTGGAATCAACCCAAATGTTCATCAGTGACAGACTGGATAAAGAAAATGTGGCACATATACACCATGGAATACTATGCAGCCATAAAAAAGGATGAGTTTGTGTCCTTTGTAGGGCCATGGGTGCAGCTGGAAACCATCATTCTCAGCAAACTTTCGCAAGAACAGAAAACCAAACACTGCATGTTCTCACTCATAGGTGGGAATTGAACAATGAGATCACTTGGACATGGGAAGGGGAACATCACACACTGGGGCCTATTATGGGGAGGGGTGAGGGGGGAGGGATGGCATTGGGAGTTATAACTGATATAAATGACGAGTTGATGGGTGCTGACGAGTTGATGGGTGCAGCACACCAACATGGCACAAGTATACATATGTAACAAACCTGCACGTTGTGCACATGTACCCTGGAACTTAAAGTATAATTTTAAAAAAAGAGAGAGAGAGAGATCCACCAGCCTTGGCCTCCCAAAGTGCTGGGATTTCAGGCGTGAGCCACTTTGCCAGGCCTACATTTTTAATCTTGAAACAAACAAACAAAAAAACCTTATGTAAAAGTTGAGACTTAGTAAGGTTTATTTTCACTTATCTGCACCTTACCCTTCCCAGGAGGTTCTAAACCTCCTCAGGCAACCAGTGCCACGTGCAGTAGAGGGGTGGCCCTGGCACACGGTCATGGCCATGTTTTTAGGGCTGGAATCCATTATTTCCTGCATGCCTCTGAATCAGCCTTTCCATCAAGCTCCCTTCTGATGGGAAATAAAAGATAATCCAGGGGCTATTTGCGGTTTCTTTACACACTTCTTGTCCTACTAAACAAATACCCCATATAACCAGGTTCCGTATTTCTAGGAAAAAAAAAAAAAAAAAAAAACCCTATAGTCTTTTAGAACCTGGCCAAGAATGTTAGGAGCAGAAAGATCCTGACCACCCAAAACACTGAAGTTTTCCCAAAGCCTTTACATATTAGTCCTGGTACAGGCCCTTCTGTACTCTTTACTCCTTTATACAGAAATACATTATTTGGCTAGCTGACTCTCGAGAATAGAAGCAACTTATTTTAAAAATAGGGGTTAAAAAAGACAATTACAGGCAGGTAAACTTTTCAAAGAAATCAAGAAGGTATACAACAGTATTCTAGGAAATTTTCTTTCAATGTAATTACCATAGGCAGTAAGGAGGGGAAATTTTCCTTTCTCAACAGGACCACATAAAGGAAAGCTTTTGTTAGACCCAATTACTATAATTAAAACCAAATATTGAACATTTAACTATATGCCAGGCTCTATATTAAGTACTTGACATACATTACCTCATACAATCAATCTTTTCAATATCCCCATTTTACGTATCAGGGAACTAAGGCCCAGAAAGGTTTTAAAAAGTTCACATCTGTCTAACCCCAGAGTGTCTTCTCTAACCTCTTCACTACACTATAGTATCCTGCATTGCTTTCCAATTGTTTTATGTAGATGTTTCAGTTGCATAGATTTTAAACTCCCTAAAAAAGTAAAAATTAAGTCTTCTACTTATCCTAATAGCACCCTAAACCTAAGCCAAGTTCAGAGCACTAAAAAAGCTTTTAAATACATGCGTGACTGAACTTCAGTATCAAATAATTCTTTTTCTAACTGTCCTATTTCTCCAAATCCTATCAAACTACCTGCTGAGGCATTTGAGCCCACTGCCACTTTCTAATGAGGAAGGCAAGAATGGGCACAATCCCACAGTGTCACTAAACTCTCATGACCTGCTTCATCCCTTGTACTGAGAACCCGAAGGCCATAGATGACTTAAACAAAACATAGCTGAAGGAGACACGCCCGGTGCACATGCAGATTGCCCACTAAACTGAGTGCATGAATAAAACTTATCCAAAGTTCTTATAAGCATCTAAGTTCCTTGTGTGCCCAGAGCTAAGCCCTAAATTGTAGGGCCCAAGGCTAAGTCAACATCCTAACTATAGGCAAATTGGTGGAAACTAGGGTCCAAACTAGGATTCAGATAGATAGATACACAGATTCAGTATTAGTTTTACCTAAGGGAATATGGCTATGTTATTCAACCCAAACCGATAAAAAAATTTACCACTTTTAACAACCAAAGCCAGTTTTTAAGTAACTCAAAATCTAAGTATGCCACCTATGAACCACTTCAGCTCTTTCTTCCTCCCTCCTCTTTTTTCTCAAATTTCCATGTTCTTACTAAACCATTTCAATTTTACCAGTATGAAGAAGAGATTTATTTTTTATTTTTTTTGAGATGGAGTCTCGCTCTGTCACTAGGCTAGAATGCAGTGGCACTATCTTGGGTCACTGCAACCTCTGCCTCCCGGGTTCAAGCAATTCTCCTGCCTCAGCCTCCCGAGTAGCTGGGACTATAGGCACATGCCACCACACCCAGATAATTTTTGTATTTTTAGTAGAGATGGGGTTTCTCCATGTTGGCCAGGATGGTCTCGATCTCTTGACCTCATGATCCGCCCACCTCAGCCTCCCAAAGTGCTGGGATTACAGGCGTGAACCACCACGCCCAGCAAGGATATATTTTTTTTTAACGAGAGAGGAAAAAAGATGAGGCAAAGAGATGTTTGTTTTGTTTTGACCAAAGGCAAACAAAGAGGAAAAAAAAAACAGAGAAAATAAGATTTAGAGCCTTTTTCATTCATTTATACCTACTTACCATCTGGGGGTTAAGAGCTAGTTTTATTTTCTGAAACCTCTGCCATCTCTTTAGGAGCAGTTAGAGTGCTAAGGATCCTCACCCCTAATCCTCCCCAAATCCTTAGGCCTGAATTATTAAAATAATTTGTAATAGATAAGCATAAATAGGACCTGGAGTGAAAAATGCTACATGTGAATGTAATCAGCTCTGTGGTATTGGTATATCTAAAGATATGTAAATGTGGCACGAACCATATGGGGGACGGTGGGCACAGAGTTATGTGGGCAACTCTACCGAGGTACCTACAAGCACTGTCTGGATAAGGAGGCCTGGCAGAGGGGCTCAACCCATCCAGTCCCTAATCTCAGAAGGATACATCAGAACACCACGGCAGGACCTCAAACGTGCAAATGGCAGCATTCCTCTTTCTTAGAACTCGGACAAGCAACTTGTGATTATATTTTGGCTCCTACTTTTAATTTTTCTAAACAGAAAGTACACTGTGACCAGCAAAAATGAGTTTCTAGACACCCTCAGTAAATCTGTCTCATTCTAAATAAATTGGCATTTCAGTTTACACAGCAGTCTGTATTAGCCAGGGCAATATTAAGGGAGGCACTGCGGAGTTCAGGGGCTGCTCTCTCAGGGTATTCACAAAAATCAAGATTCTGCACCAACAAAAAGCACCATCAAGTAATGCTAGGCTGTGAGGTTGTTTCTACAGGTCACGCTTTTCTCTAGAAACAACCCTGCCTCATCAGGCCTCTGCCAACCTTCCACAACCTCCACCTAGGCTGAAGGTGGCTCCAGACGCTACACACAGGCACCTCTTGCATGCCTTTCATCAACCTGGCCTTCCAGATAGATCCTGGAGGAGAACCACACCAAAAGAAAAGAATTTGTGAAAGACCAGTACAAGGCATAAGGCATGCCAAGTCAGCACACAAAATGCAGGTGGGTGCCTAAAGATCTTCACCACTGGGCGGGTAACAAGTCAAGCTATAATAGCAGATTGTGCAATGCCAGTCCCTTTTACTTTCTTAGAGATTAGATTGCCCTCTTGTGGGAAATAGGAAGGTAAAATTTCACAGTATTTCCCCCTATCTTTTTCCATGATGGCTATAGATAGAACACATCCTGTCTCGGGGCAAGAGCTGACCATTACCATTTAGGAATGCAGTCACAATGCTGTCATGTCTTTTGATTTTTCAGAAGAAACTAGAAGTATGGATTTTATATTTTATTTAATTTTATTTATTTATTTTATTTATTTTTGAGACAGAGTCTGGCTCTGTCACCCAGTCTGCAGTGCAGTTGTACAATTTCTGTTCATTGCAACCTCTTCCTCCCAGGTTCAAGCAATTCTCCTGCCTCAGCCTCCTGAGTAGCTGGAATTACAGGCATGAGCCACCACGCCTAACTAATTTTTGTATTTTTAGTGGAGATGGGTTTTCACCATGTTGGCCAGGCTGGTCTCGAACTCCTGACCTCAGGTGATCCAACCGCCTTGGCCTCCCAAAGTGTTAGGATTACAGGCATGAGGCACCGTGCCCAGCCCAGATATTTAAAACTCATGAGATTTTACATGTTACCAACCAATATCCACTTTTTAGAAAAAATATTTAGCAGGCACCCAGTTCATGAGCTGGGCATGGTAGTCTGTAATAGAGTCTGGTGAGTCTGAAATACAGGTTGTCAGTATAGTTAATAACAAGGTGTGAGTAAAGTTAGTATACAGAGAGTTGAGCCTGGAACACAGGCAGCATGGTGGGGAAAGACAGGGAAGGTAGACTAGGGGCTTAAGGGTAGACTTTGTTCTATAATCAATGGAGAACTATCAAAGGCTTTAAATTGGCAAAATCACTGGGTACAGTGGCTCACACCTGTAATTGCAGCACTTTGGGAGGCTGAGGCAGGCAGATCACTTGAGGCCAGGAGTACAAGATCAGCCTAGTCAATGTGGTGAAACCCCATCTCTACTAAAAACACAAAAACTTAGCCAGGCATGGTGGTGGGCACCTGTAATCCCAGCTACTCAGAAGGCTGAGGCACAAGAATCCCTTGAAACTAGGGGGCAGGGTTGCAGTGAGACGAGATCACGCCACTGCACTCCAGCCTGGGCAATAGAGCAAAACTCTGTTTCAAAAAAAAAAAAAACAAAAAACAAAACTTAATTAAATTTTTAAAATAAAAATAAATTGGCAAAATTACCTGATCAGAGTTTTAGAAAAATTGCTGTTAGAGGCCGGGCACGGTGGCTCAAGCCTGTAATTCCAGCACTTTGGGAGGCCGAGACAGGCGGATCACAAGGTCAGGAGATTGAGACCATCCTGGCTAACATGGTGAAACCCCGTCTCTACTAAAAAAATACAAAAAACTAGCCGGGCGAGGTGGCGGGCGCCTGTAGTCCCAGCTACTCAGGAGGCTGAGGCAGGAGAATGGCATAAACCCGGGAGGCGGAGCTTGCAGTGAGCCGAGATCCCGCCACTGCACCCCAGCCTGGGTGACAGAGCGAGACTCCGTCTCAAAAAAAATAAAAAAGAAAGAAAAATTGCTGTTAGAAGTATCATTGACTAGCCCCAGATAGAGCAGGAATGAAAATAGCAACGAGTAGCTCAAAGAAGCCACCAAACATACTTCAGAACTACAAGATACTTTGTCAGTGGATGGGATCTTCTTTCATAGATTTAAGACTTCCTCCGAGAGGGACTTAGAGGCTCAGGAGGTCCACAGCTTTGTCACAGGTATTACCTACCTGTTGTCTCCTCCAATCCTGGGGAACAACCAGAATGTTGGACAATATCCAATCATAGAGGCTCTACATGAAAAATAAAGCCAGTGCCGCTGAGGGTCAGTGTTCCCTCTTTCTCCTGGGGTTAGAAAGTCAAGACCGTAAACAAGACCACTGAAGAGACCTGGGACATCGGGAAAGCATACAAACCTCCCTGAGAGGCTTCTCGAATTCTTAAGCGGATGGAGAGTAAAAGGTCCTTTCCTGAGAAAGATGTAAGGCAAATCAGAGCTCAAAACAAGAGAGAGTACTTCCTGCTGATGATGATGAAGGGCAATGAGTGCTGGTGCCACATGTCAAAGCTGGTTCCACACAACCCCTTCCAAAAAAGCCTAAGAACAGACAGCATCTTTACCTTGCTTCTTTTTAATCGATGACTAGAAAGATTTGGAAGTCTTAAAACTGTATTCCTTCCTATGTCAACCAACCTGGAGTACAATGGCAGATCACGGCTTACTGTAGCCTCAAGCTCCTGGGTTCCAACAATCCTCATTCCACAGCCTCCAAGTAACTGGGACTAAAAGTGTGCACCACCATGCCTGGCTAATTATTTTTGTTTTTTTGCTTTTTGTTTTTGAGACAGAGTCTCATTCTGTCACCCAGGCTGGAGTGCAGTGTCGTGATACCTGCTTACTGCAAGCTCTGCCTCCCGGGTTCAAGTTATTCTAGTGCCTCGGCTTCCCAAGTAGCTGAGATTACATGTGTGCACCACCACGCCCAGCTAATTTTTGTATGTTTAGTAGAGACAGAGTTTCACCACGTTGGCAAGGCTACTCTTGAACGTCTAACCTCGAGTGATCCACCCACTTCTGCCTCCCAAAGAGTTGGGGATTACAGGCGTGAGCCATTGCACCCGGCCCATTTATTTACTTATTTATTTGTTTGTTTGTGTGTTTTTAAGAGACTGAGTATCACTATGGTGCTAGTCTCAAATTCCTGGCCTCAAAAGATCCTTCTGCCTCAGCCTCCCAAGTTGCTGGGATTACAGATATGAGCCATGGCGCCCAGACACATCACTTTAAAAAAAAAAAAAAAAAAAAAAAAACACGCATCTTTTTGTTTTGGGGGTTGACACTCAATGAAGTAGCCATGTGTTTTTTAAAGTGTGGTCCATCACCCACCTGCATCTGAGTCACCAAGGTTGTTAAAACTTGCAGATTCCTGGGCCTCAGACCCACAGAATTAAAATCTATGAAGTAGGGACCAGAAATTGGCCTCCTTCAAACAGTTCTCCAGTTGATTCTCAGGTACAGTGAAGGCTGAGAACACTAAAGATTCAGACATTCACATGCAGGGGAAGGGGACCATCATGAGAAAAGCCTTGTCACTCTCCAAGGACAATAATATAATATCCATTCCTGTGATAAAGCCATTAATGCAAGGCTATGAAAGCATAACCCAGCCAGGCGTGGTGGCTCATGCCTGTAATCTCAGCACTTTGGGAGGCCGAGGTGGGCGGACCACGAGGTCAGGAGATAAGAGACCATCCTGGCTAACATGGTGAAACCCCGTCCCTACTAAAAATACAAAAAAATTAGCCAGGCATGGTGGCGGGCGCCTGTAGTCCCAGCTACTCAGGAGGCTGAGGCAGGAGAACGGCATGAACCCAGGAAGTGGAGCTTGCAGAGAGCCAAGATCGTGCTACTGCACTCCAGCCTGGGTGACGGAGCAAGACTCTGTCTCAAAAAAAAAAAAAAGAAAAAGAAATTAGCTGGGCGTGGTGGTGCATGCCCGCAGTCCCAGCTGCTCGGGAGGCTGTGGCAGAAGAATCACTTGAACCCAGATGGTGGAGGTTGCAGTGAGCCGAGATTGTGCTCCTGTACTCCAGCCCGGGCGAGGGAGCAAGACTCCATCTCAAAAAATAAATAAAAGCATAACCCACAGTTTGAGAATGCTTCTAGCCCAGTGATTCTCAACTGGGGTTCTCAAAACTGAGGTCAATTTTGACCCCAGGAAACATGTGGCAACATGCAGACACATTTTTGATGGTCAAAAGTGGGGTAGGTGTCACTAGTATCCAGTGGGTAGTGGCCAAGGATACTGCTTAACACCCTACAATGCACAGGACGGGCCACAGATTAGAAACCATGCTGTAGCCTAAGTTGAGCCTTTTCATAAATGAACACAGAAATGTAAACAAACATTCTTTTTAGCCAGCCATTTTCTTTTAGCTACCTAACATCTGACTGTTTTTTTTTAAGCTACCTAACATTTTTTGAGGTGCCTTTCATTTGATGAATTCCCACCACATTCATCTTGTGGCAGGCAGCGCTCACCTGCCACTACAGAAACCAAGAAGTGAGGCACCCCTCCCACCCCCCACCCTTCTTCTGTGAGACCTGAGCATGTGACCAAGGCCTGGCCAGTAAGAAGCTCCCCTCTGCAACTTTAATGTAGACCAATAGGACCTGGCAAGGTGGCTCATGCCTGTACTCTCAGCACTTTAGGAGGCAGAGATGGGTAGATTGCTTGAGCCCAGGAGTTTGAGACCAGCCTGGGCAACACAGTGAGACCCTGTCACAAGGCAAAGGCAAAAGGCAAAGGCAGAAAGAAAAGAGAAAGAGAAAGAAAAGAAAAAGAAAAAAAAAAAGGCCAACTGATGCCAAAAAATCTGGAGTGACACTGGAGAATACAAGCGGAGGGACAAGAATTGAAAAACTACCTATTGGGTACTCTGCTAACTTCCTGAGTGACAGGTTCAACCGTACCCCAAACCTCAGCATCACACAATATACCTTCATAACAAACCTGCACACATGCTCACAGAATCTAAAATAAAAGATGAAAATAGAATTTTTTTTAAAAAACTGGGGTGACAGTGAAGAATTCATTCTACAGACAGGGACACTGGCAGCGCCAGGACATGGCCAGTGACAGCCGTTGCAGATACAGCATGCTGCGCCAGAGCAGCCCTCAGCAGCCGCCTCACCAGTCTCTGCAGAGTGATTTGGGCTGTGGCTCTGGTCTCCTGGCCTCTCCTGTACCTGTCCATATTCCAACCTTGCCTCTCCACACTTCTGCAAACTGCCCCACAGCCTTCTTCTTAAACAAGCCAGTGTCCATTTCAGTTACTTCAACCAAGAATCTTGAATAATATAACCATTCCAGGAGCTTTTCCTAGTCCATCATTTAAAAATATCCACACCTGGTGGCTGGCGCCCATAGTCCCAGCTACTGGGTAGGCTGAGGCAGGAGAATGGTGTGAACCCGGGAAGCGGAGCTTGCAGTGAGCCGAGATTGCACCACTACACTCCAGCCTGGGTGACACAGCAAGACTCCATCTCAAAAAAAAAAAAAAAAAAAAAAACCACGGAACTATTCTCCATGTTTTCCCTTTTTATTGTACTGCATCATGTAAAGTTATTTATGATTCTTCAAATTCTTTTTGGGGAAGAAAAGCCTCTTAAAATTCACTTCTAGATAGAGCAGTGGAAGAGAAACAGGAAGGCTTGATTCATGTAAGTGTCAGAATTTCAGGAACTGCCATGGTTGGCAGGAAGGTGCAAAGAAGGCTTCCAAGACCAGAACCCAGTTTAGGAAAGGCTCCAAGATGAGTGTGAAGTGGGACATCATAAGAGAGCAACATGGGTCATTCCAGCTTTGCAACGGAACATGTTTCAAAAGTCAATACACGGCTGTTGGAAGCCTGAAATACATTTCTCACAACGTATTGCTTCACGTCATGGCTAAAGTCCCAGCCTAGCCCACAAAAGCCTCCTTAACGTGAACTGCTACATGCATACATAATCAGGGAAGTTGTGGAAGCAACAGATGAAGCTTTTTAATACACTACCCAAAAGTTATCCAACGGCTCTCAGGAAAGCAGAGGCACCAGGTAAAAAGGCAGATTCAGTAGGAGCAGTGGTTAGAGACAGGATGCTAAAGTCTGGTTATGTGCTTTACATGTTAAATATAGATGCCTTAAGAAGTCTCTTAATTTTCTTGTTTTTTTTTGGGTGCATATGGATCTCAGCTTATTCTTTCTATCACATGTACCCATAGTTCTCTGTAGGAGCCTTTCAAGTCCAATAATCACATTAAAATAATCTTCTTTGCTGAGACATTAATGACAAAAAAAAAAAAAAGGCTCTTCTGTCTTTCCAGAAATCTGGGTTTCTAGTGTTGAAAGTGACCCTAGAGATAATTTTGTCAAACCTCCTGTCCAATGCCAGAGCCCTTTCCATAGCATCTCACAGACAGACACACACCCAGCTCAAGGGTCAGAAAAATTCTATTTTGGCCAGACATAGTTCGCTCACACCTGTAATCCCAGCACTTTGGGAGACTGAGGCAGGTGTTTAGCTTGAGGTCAGGAGTTCAAGACCAGCCTAGCCAAAATGGCGAAACCCCACCTCTACAAAAAATACAAAAATTACCCAAGCATGGTGGTGCATGCCTGTAATCCCAGCTCCTCGAGAGAGTGAGGCAGGAGCAATCACTTGAACCCTGGAGGCAGAAGTTGCAGTGAGCCCAGACAGCACCACTGCACTCCAGCCATGGTGACAGTGAGACACTGTCTCAAAAGAAAAAAGAAAGAAAAAGTAGACCAATTCAATTTCTTATGGTTCTAACTGCTACAAAATTCTTTATTAGTATTGATCCCAAAACCACATGGGTCTTGGTTCCACATTCTGAACAATCCAGAACAAGTAAAAGCCCTCTTCTGTAGACTACAGCATTGGAATACTAGGTTTTTATCCATCCATCTCCTGCTGTTGTCAAGTTCAAGTTTTCTCACTTTCAGAATGCATTCCCCATAACCTGGCCATCCTGGTCACCAGCAGGTATACCAAAAAAAAAAAAAAAAGTGTCCACATGGAAAAGCATCTTTCAGTTGTGGTCTGACAAGGCAAAAGTCCAGTGAAGTAATTACATCTGCTAACCTGGACACTCTAGCTCCATTTAGCGTGAAACTAAGTTAATGCTTATTCACAGGCACATCATACCATCAGATCACATAAAACTGTAGCTAAGTAAAGCCCCAAGACCTTTTCACAAACTGAAAAGGCCAAGATAAACCACTTCCATTATGACTATGTGTAATTGATTTTTCATCCCAAATGTCAAACTTCATGCTTACTCTTGCTAAGTTCCAGCTTGTTTGGGGCCCAGCATTTCAGTCTGTCAAAATAATTTTCTTTTTTTTTTTTTTTTTTGAGACAGGGTCTTGCCCTGTTTCCTAGACTGGGATTCAGTGGTGCGATCTCAGCTCACTGCATCACTGCAACCTCCGCCTCCAAGGCTCAAGCCATCCTCCCACCTCAGCATCCGCAGTACCTGGGACTATAGTCACGCACTACCATAACCAGCTAATTTTTTGTTGTTGTATTTGTTGTAGAAACAGGGTTTCACCATGTGGCCCAGGCTGGTCTTGAATTCCCAGGCTCAAGTGATTTGCCCACCTTAGCCTCCCCAAGTGCCAGGATTACAGGCGTGAGCCACTGGGCCTAACCAATATAAGTTTGAATCTTCATTATCTATTATGCTTTCTATATTCTTCTCATTTTGTGTCCTCAGCACATTTGATAAGGGTGTCTTCTGTGTCTTCATCCACGTTTTGATTAAAAATGAATAAGACAAAGCTAACAAGAGAGTTCTAGGGCATGGGGATATTATTCCAGTATCATTAATGATGATATTGTTCTAAGCAGGTAAAAAGCAATCTGTTGACACTCTTTTGGCCTGCTTGTTCAATGACCTGGGAATCCACCTAGCCTGATACTATCATCCAACCCATCTTTCACTAACTTTATCCACAAGGATATCTTGGCAAGAATCTTTGGAAGGCCAATTGTTTCCTCTTCATTATTTTCTTCCTATCTACATCCTTATAACCTAAAACAGCTCTCCTCTAGCTGCCCAGTTTGTTCTATGTAACCCCACTCCTCCTGGTGCTCAGCTTATTAGACCATAGGAGACAGCCTGATGCCAGAAGAGCCACCTGTTACAGGCTGGACCCAACCAGGTGCTCTTTTTCTTTGGAATTTGGAAACAGCACATTAAACTCTTCAGTTCTCTGAAATGAGAAGCGGTATGATGCTAGGGCTGGGGCAACCACAGACAGCCAACATGCAGAGGCAGTCAGAGTGCCCAGAAGAAAACAGATAAGATATCCCAAGAGCCATGAGGTCCGAGAAAGACACATACTACCAACTAGCCATTCAATTCTGGAGAAGTCAGGAAAACATCTGTCCACCTTCAGGTCTGTGCCCCATGTCCCCTTTTCCCTGACTTCTCTGGAGGTCGCCAGCTGAGGCTAGAGAAGACCTCTGCAGACACCTTCAGGGCCCTGACATGGAAGTTGTCTGGACCTGGAAAAACACCACTATAGATGGTGGGAACCTCCCTGCCTGAGGATCACTGATTTTTGAAAGTCTAGAGATGTTAAATGACCTGAACAAGTTCACAAGGCTTATAAGTAATTAAATCCAGGACTGTAATCCCAGTCATTGCATGTTCTTCCCCTAATATTACTCGCTGCCCTCCCATTTGAAGCAAGATAAAAGAACAAAGTATTCAATTGACTCTGCTCTTCATTTGGAGCTGTTGTTCACCAATGGTATGTAGATTTTCTTATTTGGAGAAGACTTGAAATGCATCATACTTGAAAGAGAAATTGGACTGTTATGGGAAAAGCTTGTGATTTTTAAAAATAGTTACTGCATAATGGGTAGTTTCTAAAAGTTAAGTTATTGACCAGTACTGGGAGAAACTTAACTGATTTTTTACATTACAAACCCAATTTGTTAACATTAGAAAGACGGGGTTTTGGATTGTCTAGGTATTTAAAACATAAGGATATATTTTGCTTAGTGGCTAACTTGACAGTCATTTAGAAATACTGTTCTTTCCTTTTAGAGAAACAACCAGAGAAACTTCAAAGTTTCTTTGAACAAGATGGTAAAGACAAAAAAAAAAAAAAAAAAAAAAAACAGAATAGTAGGGTATGCTATGCAGGGAGTTTGTCTTTAATCCCCAGAGTCATTGAATACTTACAAAGTTCTAAACTGAATAGCAACTTAACCTTAGTGTTTGTTAATGTCAGTCTGAACTCACAAAGCCTAACAAAGGCTGGACTCAAATGTAGACATCCCAGAAAGGGCAGAGAGCCTCCCAAAGTATAAAGAGCACATGAAGTTTTTGCAGACCATTCTTATCAACCAAATTTAATTAAGCCCCCCAAACACCAGATTATATCCCCCTGAGTTAATTCTTTGCAGGGCATTTTGTATTACCTGCAAGTGAGTAAACAAACATAACTCTCTTCTCTAGAGTACCAGCTCCACAGAGCTTCTGGCAGGATCCCCCACTCAGACTCAAGTGTTCAGGCAAGTATGCTTCCTCAGGTTTCATTGCCTAGAACACAGACCTTTATGCTTATTTAGTAACATCTACCTATGCCTTACTGTGGATGTAGGCATTGTTCCACCTGCATATTTAATACTGATTCAATCCCCTCAATAACTCTGTGAGTCAGGTTCTATCTCCATTTTACTGACGAGAACACTGAGATACACAGAAGCAGAAACTTCACTGTGAAATGGTTCAACATGACACAGCTAGGGAGTGGAAAGGCTGGGGTTTGAACCAAGATAGTCTGGCTCCACCATCTGCACTTGGAACCTCAATACTCTGCCACTTCTCATAGTAAATCATGACTTAATCATTTGTTGAATCAAGTTAATAAAAAGGACAAGAATGGAATGGAGATAAAATATATTTAATGAAGTATTAGCAAACTACAAATCCACTCAGAAAAACCAAAACATTAACAGATTTAAAGTCAACCTAATTCAGATAATGGGCATTTCTGAAGAAGCAAGAAGGAAAGAAGGAAAAAAAGAAAGGAGAGGAAGGGGAGAGGAGAGGAGAGGAGAGGAGAGGGGCGGGGAGGGGAGGGGGGGAGGGGAGGGGAGGGGAGGGGAGGGGAGGAGAGGGGAGGGGAGGGCAGGGGAAGGGAAGGGAGCCAGGCACAGTGGCTCACACCAGCACTTCAGGAGACCGAGGCAGGAAGACTGCTTGAGCCCAGGAGTTTGAGACTAACCTAGGCAACATAGTTACATCTCATCTCTGTATTTTAAAAAAGAAGAAGAAAAGAAATTTTACTCTTTTAAGGCTTTTTTGGGAGGGGAGAAGACTGTTTTCTCTGTTTTACTATCAGCTCAAAATCCATCCATAGCTCTTTGCTGGTGAGTTCACATTCTGAGACATGTAAGGGTCCCTCTGCAACTTGCCTCCAGCAAGCTTCTGGCACGACCTCCTGGCAGGCTCAAGTGCTCGGGTGGACATGATGTGTTCCATGTCTCTCTGACAGCCACGCCCTGCAGCAGAGGCAGGCTCACTCAACTCCAACACACCCTTTTCCTCCAGGGCCTGTGCTCCTCTCCCACCTAATCCTCACACCAACCTTAAGAATAAGGTATTGTTATCCCTACTTTACAGAAAGATAAAATGGTTTGCATATGCTCCCACAGTTAAAAAGTGGCAGAGCCAGCATCTGAAACCAGGCAGTCTGACTCCAGCTTCACTTTCCTCATTACTTCTCCATCCTAAAGCCTTCCTCGGCTACCCGCTCCCAAAGTGCCTCTCCCACCCCTCACATCCTACATCACTTGTTTTATTGGTCTCTTCATCTAAGGGTAGCTATTTCCGCCTCTCCACCACCCATCCCATGTCATCTTTCCAAATAAACTATAAATCACTTGAAGGTCAGTAATAAATATTTTAATAGCGATGGAGGGAATGATGTTTAAAACTGCCCACTACAGAACAGAATTAGAACATGTTACTCTGAACGGATCCATCATCAGACTATAAGGTCGAATAGATAATATTTACTGCTGTAATTTGAATATGAAGTTGTACTCTAATTTAACAATATCTGAAATATCACATATACCCATTTGTACTCATTTTATAAGGTGAAAAGTATTTATGAACAATTAAACATTAATTCTGATATCAAAAAAGGCCATTTTTAAGGAGCATAACATAGCTTAACATGAAAAGTACATGACATCTACAATAAAAATTCAATCTTAAAGGGAAAGTTTTTCTTTTTTTTTTTCTTGGCATTTCTATCTGGATTCTGCTAAAGATAAGTCATCAGCAAGTATCTGTTAAAGGCTGTTCTTTGTCTCTTTATTCCTTAATCAGAATTTATGAAGTCAATTTTATTTAAATTAAAAATAAGAATTCTTCTTAAAACATGTAATATCAAACCAAGTCCTCAATTTTTTTTTCCTTCCTCTTAATTTGTAACAGAGACTCTAAGAAAATAAAATCTAAGGTTAAGGAAATTTCCATCAATGTGAAGAAAATATTTTCCAAAATTAAAATAACAAGTTCCTCCCTGGTTAACATAACTGATTTAAGTTGCAGATACATGGCTGCCCCTGAGATCACCTTCCTCTGCAAGCTTTGTGAAAGGGCCAAATCCACATCCTTTTCAGCAATTTTTGAGTCCTCTATGGGACTACCTTTTTTTATGAAATGCTGCACATACTACCAATGCTTCATAAATATTTCATGATACATTACCCAGTCCTGGAATTTCCTGCAAGATTGCACAAAATCTTTAAAATTGTGCACTGTAAGCCATAAAATAATCAGATATAAAAGTAAGCTATATCAATCCCTTCATTAACAATTTTTTTTACAAGAATTTTAGAAAAAGCAGTGTTACTACATTTTATTCTCAGGAGTAAGATTTGCTATTTATATTACTTTACTAAAAGGCTTTTAGAATTACACTTCTTTTTTATATCAGATACTATTTTCTCAGTTGGACAAGAGCCTTCATATGGTACTCTACAGTCAAAAATGGTCCATTGTGGGAGTTGGGGGGACTAATCAAGCTGGTTAATGGATACAAAAATACAGTTGGATAGAAGAAATAAATTCTAGTGTTCGATAATACAGTAGGGTGACTACAGTTATAATTTGCCATATATTTCAAAATAGCTAGAAGATTATTTGTAAGGTTCC
>NC_045447.1:60901822-60935071 GCF_002776525.5 Piliocolobus tephrosceles | reverse complement strand
ATTTGCCATATATTTCAAAATAGCTAGAAGATTATTTGTAAGGTTCCCAATACAAAGAAATGATCAATGTGTGAAGTGACTGATATGCTAATACATGTTATATGCATATATCAAAATGTCACCTGGACCCCAGAAATATGTACAATCATTATGTATCAATTTTTTAAATGGTCCAGTGTGACTCAAAAATAGACTGGACTGTAAATTTTAACACCTAGCAGTGTCTGATACCCAGTAAAAGATGAATAAAATTTAATTGATTGACCTAAATTGTGCCTGAAGCTTGACAAAACGTGTTCCCATATATTAAAATTAATCTCAATGTTTCTATTTCCTCATCTGTAAAACAGAGCTAGAGACCACTAAGATCCCTTCCAGCTTTAAAAGGCTGATTAACATTTTACTTTATTTACAGCAGCCCTGCCTTGCGCCACCCACTCCCCTCCAAACCATAGTTTCAAATTTAGTCATCTGGGAAAGAACAACTCAATAGACTGAAAACATCCCCAGGGAAAAGACAGGCTAAAATCAAGGAATCGACTTTCCAAACTAAGCAATGCTTCCATGTTGAGGGACTCACAGTAAGATATTAATATATGAGAAAATATTTTTTGAATTTTCAAAATACTGTAAAGATGGAAGGTGGTTTAATATTATAAAACTCTGGGCCAGGAGTGGTAGCTGACACCTGAAGTCTCAGCACTTTGGGAGGCTGAGGTGGGTGAATCACAAGGTCAGGAGTTCAAGACCAGCCTGGCCAACATGGTGAAACCCTATCTCTACTAAAAATACAAAAACTAGAAGAGAAGATGGCAACCGTGTGGGATGAGGCCAAGCAAGATGGAACTAGGGAGGAGGTGCTCAAGATGTCCATGGAGATCATACACACACACACAGCTTCTGGACAGTGAGATCAAGATCAGGAAGAGTGAAATGTTGAGAGTCACCCACAAGCTCCAAGCCATGAAGGACAAGATCAAAAAGAACAGTGAGAAAATCAAAGTGAACAAGACCCTGGGGTACCTTGTCTCCAACGTCATCAAGCTCCTGGATGTTGATCCCAATGACCAAAAGGAGGATGGTGCCAATATTGACCTGGACTCCCAGAGGAAGGGCAAGTATGCTGTGATCAAAACCTCTATACGACAGAGGTAGTTCCTGCCTGTGATTGGACTAGTGGATGCTGAAAAGCTAAAGCCATGAGACCTGGTGGGTGTAAACAAAGACTCCTATCCAATCCTGGAGATGCTGCCCACAGAGTACGACTCGCGGGTGAAGGCCATGGAGGTGGATGAGAGGCCCACGGAGCAATACAGTGACAATGGGGGCTTGGACAAGCAGATCCAGGAACTGGTAGTGGCCATTTTCTTGTCAATGAACCACAATGAGAAGTTTGAGAACTTGGGGATCCAACCTTTGATGTATGGGCCCCCAGGGATGGGAAAGACTCTCCTGGCCTGGGCCTGTAGGGCACAGACTAAGACCACCTTCCTAAAGCTGGCTGGCCCCCAGCTGGTGCAGATGTTCACTGGAGATGGTGCCAGGCTAGTCCGGGATGCCTTCGCCCTGGCCAAGGAGAAAGCGCCCTCCATCATCTTCACTGATGAGCTGGATGTCATAGGCACCAAGCACTTTAACAGCGAGAATTCCGGGGACCGAGAGGCGCAGAGGACTATGCTGGAACTTCTGAACCAGCTGGATGGCTTCCAGCCCAACACTCAAGTTAAGGTAATTGCAGTCACAAACAGGGTGGACATCCTGGACCCCGCCCTGATCCGCTAGGGCTGCCTGGACTACAAGATCGAGTTCCCGATGCCCAACAAGGAGGCTCAGGCCAGAATCATGCAGATACACTCCCAAAAGATGAACGTCAGTCCTGACGTGACCTACGGAGAGCTGGCCTGCTGCACAAATGACTTCAATGGGGCCCAGTGCAAGGCTGTGTGCATGGAGGCGCGTATGATCGCACTGCGAGGGGTGCCACGGAGCTCACCAATGAGGACTACATGGAAGGCATCCTGGAGGTCCAGGCGAAGAAGAAAGCCAACCTACAGGACTACCCCTAGGGCACAGCAGGCCAGCCCCGGAATCGCGGCTGAAGTGCGCAATAAAAGATGGTTTAGGGGCAAAAAAAAAAAAAACAGAAAAATACAAAAATTAGCTGGCCGTAATGGTGGGTGCCTGTAATCCCAGCTGCTGTGGAGGCTGAGGCAGGAGAATGGCGTGAGCCCGGGAGGCAGAGGCTGCAGTAAGCCGATATGGCACCATTGCACTCCAGCCTGGGTGACAGAGCGAGGCTCCGTCTCAAAAAAAAAAAAAAAAAAAAAAAAGTTATAAAACTCTGAAGGGTAGCATTTTTTCAATAACAGGAAATGCTGGGGATAATCAGATGCAATTGGAAACATTATACTCCCATATACAAGTTATTCTATTCAGCCGGGCGCGGTGGCTCAAGCCTGTAATCCCAGCACTTTGGGAGGCCGAGACGGGCGGATCACGAGGTCAGGAGATCGAGACCATCCTGGCTAACACGGTGAAACCCCGTCTCTACTAAAAATACAAAAACTAGCCGGGCGAGGTGGCGGGCGCCTGTCGTCCCAGCTACTCGGGAGGCTGAGGCAGGAGAATGGCGTAAACCCGGAGGCGGAGCTTGCAGTGAGCTGAGATCCGGCCACTGCACTCCAGTCCGGGCGACAGAGCGAGACTCCGCCTCAAAATAAAAAAAAAAAAAAAAAAACCAAGTTATTCTATTCAAAGCACTCCCATATACAAGTTATTCTATTGAAAACATTATACTCCCATATACAAGTTATTCTATTCAAAGCATTATACTCCCATATACAAGTTATTCTATTCAAAGCCCCCACCATGTGGCTTCTGAAGTCAAGATAATTAAGTAGTACATTACTTTCAAAAAAATTTTTAGATGTTGGCCTTACTATATTTCTACAAACCACAAATACTTTGCTTATTTGGTGCTCATTGTGTTGAAAATAGAATATTATGACATTTTATGGTAGTAATTCCAATCGCAAGATTTTGATCATCAAGGAAAGGAGCAGAGTGTTGTTATGGAGGCAAAAGCCTTGAGCTCGAGGCAGTAAAATATGTCTGATTTTTTTTAGCCCAGCAAAGCTCATTACAAAGTTTTATGAGTGGTTGGAATCTTTAAATTTAGACATTTGAAACACTTTTCACTTTGTAATCTGTCATCTACTCCGAAAGGCGTACCACTTTCCTGAGCTCTGCTGGACCCTAAACTCTAATTGCTCATTTTAGAAAACTTAAGATAAATCTATTTAAAAATAAAATAAAATCCAGAACTCCAAAGATTTTGCTTTTCCATTTAGGCTGATTTGGTTGAACCTGCAGTGAGAATTGATCAGGAAAAGTCTGCCATCTTGTGGTCAGATATAAGAACTTGCTCCAAGAGAGTCACCCATTGGTGGCTTTTCCCTAGCAGCCTTCCGCACCTGCTCCTGCAGACGGACACCTTCTTATTTAGGCCTCTGAGCATCTCCAGAGCCCCCTCGCCAACAAGTACAATGTCCTCAAAAGTTAAAGTTGAAAGGACATTAAAGAATTATTTGGGCCGGGCACGGTGGCTCAAGCCTGTAATCCCAGCACTTTGGGAGGCCGAGACGGGCGGATCACGAGGTCAGGAGATCGAGACCATCCTGGCTAACACGGTGAAACCTCGTCTCTACTAAAAATACAAAAACTAGCCGGGCGACGTGGCGGGCGCCTGTAGTCCCAGCTACTCGGGAGGCTGAGGCAGGAGAATGGCCTGAACCCGGGAGGCGGAGCTTGCAGTGAACTGAGATCCAGCCACTGCACTCCAGCCTGGGTGACAGAGCGACACTCTGTCTCAAAAAAAAAAAAAAAAAAAAGAAGAATTATTAGCACAAAAAAAAAAAACTTTGGAAGAAGAGAATGTGGGAGAGAAGGGGGAATAAATGTGCCTCTCTCCCTCCCTGGCAGCCCTGAGGGTCTCCACAAATCTCCAGTGACTCACTCAGGAACCCCAGTCTCCCCCTCCCACTCAAGGGCGCTGTCTCCGACTTCTTCACACACTCTTGTCCTCCAGACTTCCCATCGCTTTTTCCCAGGACCTCAGTCTGGAAAAGTCAAATATAGACTTCCACAGCTTAGAAAATACCTATAAAATTCCTCACTCCATCCCAACCAGTCACTGAGCGGATTTAATTGGGGTGGCAGAGATCAAGAGTTCCAAGATAATGAGACTCAAGATCAGTGTTGTCCAACAGAACTGTCTGCAGTGATGGAAATACTCCATACCTGCATGGGCCGGTATGGGAGCTACTGAGCACTTGAAAGGTGGCTTGTGCAGTTGAGGAACTGAATTTTTCATTTTATTTAACTTTCATTTATTTAAATGAAATTGCCACAGCTGGCTACCATACTGGACAGAACAGCTCTAAATCTTACTTTCCTAACCCAGTCCACCTTGACAAACAAAAAACACAATCCATTCATTCAAAAACATATGCATCGGCTGTTATAAAGAAAACAGTATGTTGCTGTAACACAATGCACACAGAAAAAGAGAAAATATCTGTTTTCCCAGCGTATATATAATTAATCAAGGATATAAAGCATGCTGATGCATAATTAGAGGATGAGAACACAGGGAGCGGGGTTCTTCTTTGACGGGGAGCCACAGGGCTGGGTTAATGGGGAACTTGCAAGTGAAACAGGACCTTACAAGTCCAGCAGGAGGAGGGAACATAGGTATTTTAGAGAAAGGGCAAGGGTAAGGATCAGAGAGGGGAGATCAGCAGGTCCGCTCAGGATGCTAAGAAACCTGATCCAATTCAAGGTGCAGTTTCATGTAAGGGAATCATGGGAGAAAAAAAACTAGAAAGGTACTTTAGGACCAGTTTCCGAACATAAAAATGAGAGAACCAGGGGGGTTATAACGAGAATAAAAGGGAAGGGACCAATTAAAGAAAGATTATAATGGAGGAGGGACCCAGACTTTAGAAAAGACTCAAATGTGCCAGGTGCGGTGGCTCACGCCTGTAATCCCAGCAATTTTGGAGGCCAAGGTAGGTGGATCATTTGAGGTCAGGAGTTTGAGACCAGCCTGGCCAACACGGTGAAACCCCGTCTCTACTAAAAGTACAAAAATTAGCCCAGCATGGTGGCGGGTACCTGTAATCCCAGCTACTTGGGAGGTTGGAACAGAAGAATCACTTGAACCCAGGAGGCAAAGGTTGCAGTGAGCAGAGATCCTACCACTGCATGACAGAGTAAGACTCCACTTCAAAAAAAAAAAAAAAAGAAAAGAAAAAAGAGATTCAATGCTGTGGTTGAGGGAGAATAAGAGATGATTCAAAATTTTCACCCAGGGTGAATGGAAGATTGCTGGCACCATGAATGGGGCAGATACCAGAAGAATGTTTGAAGTTTGTTGAAGCTGAGATTAATGAGACAGATGGATCACCAAAGCACTTTGAGAAGGTGACAATGAAACTGGAATTCAGAAGACAGGAGAGACTATTGGCTGAAACCATAAAGTGGAGGAGAAAATACAGGATGAGGAGAGAAGAAAAGGAGAAAAGACACAAGAACAGACTCTGCTTCGAATGGAAAGTGACTCCTTTGCAGGGACAGAATGAGAACAGAGTCAGAGAAGGAACACCCAAATGAGTCATACCCCTACTGCAGGGGCAGGAGGGAGACTTCTCACTACATATGCTCTGCACCTCTTAATGAGCATTCTGCCTTCCTACCTAGACTGCACCCTGTGCAAAGATGGAGATTATGTCTTATACATTTCAATCCCGATGCCTAGAACAATGCAGGACACAGGAAGGTAATGTAAAGGGTCCCAGGAGAAAGAAGGCCTTAGAGGCAGGGCATGGTGGCTCATGCCTGTAATCCCAGCACTTTGGGAGGCCGAGGTAGGCGGATCACCCAAGGTCAGGAGTTCAAAACCAGCCTGGACAATATGGTTGAAACCCTGTCTCTACTAAAAATACGAAAATTAGCCAGGCATGGTGGCATGTGCCTGTAATCCCATCTACTCAGGAGGCTGAGGCAGGACAATCACTTGAACCCTGAGGCGTAGGTTGCAGTGAAGCGAGATGGCACCACTGCACTCCAGCCTGGGCAACAGAGCAGGACACCGTTTCCAAAAAGAAAAAAAGAAAGAAGGCCTTAGAAGAAAAGGTTTTGCTGGGTAACATGTAGTCCTAGACTAAACACTGCTCCGGCCCCACTTAACAAAGCTCAAAAGCAAGACCCACATTTGTACATGTTCTAGTTCAGTGAGTCCCAGTCCTGGCAAATGGTCAGAATCACCTTTAGACAGTTGGCAGGACCCACCCTGAGATTATCAATTCAACCGCCTGAGCAACTGATAGTTTTCAAACTCCCTGTGTGATTCTAATCAGCAGCCAGAGTTGGGAACCATGCATTGATGCCAGAGATGCAGAAGGTTGCTGATCCAGTTTGTAGAGTGCCCTTTAATTCTCCACACTACTGATACCATTTTTATCTGCCTGTGTCATATTTGCCCTTCTTTCAGATTTCAGGACACTAGCATATTACGCATAGTCCATGTGCCAGGACTCACGTACATGATCTTAACTCTTATCATGGTCCTATGAGGTAGGTATTGTTGGTACAGATGAGGCACCTATGACCTGGAGTTTATTTACCAATCCAAGATCCCACAATTGGAATCCCACAATTCTCCCAGGAGAATTGACCTCAGAACGCTGTTGCCTGTTGCTCCTCTGCTGCCCACTCCCTGCCCCAACCAAGCAGAAACCCAATCGTCCTGGGAAGCAGGTAGAAGGAACATCTAAGAGATCATGTGAGAGACAGCAGACCAGTCAGCCCATGGGACTCTGACTAAACCCCGTGATTTCCCCCAGGACCACCTTTACCGTGCTTCCACCCAGACATGCTCCTTAAAGGTGAGAACAGAGACCTGGCCAGGCCAGGCGACTGTGAAAGTAATGTTTTCATTATTCTCATTCAACTCTACACAATGTGGAAACAAGTTTTACTAATACCTTATACTTCTTCGACAAAGTAACAAATCTCTCTGAATGAGAAATTCAGTAACACTACAGGAATTCTCCTCCCATCCTATCACTTTCCCAAAAGGAGAAAGACTGGTCCCACTGGGCCAGGTGTTCTCCCTCCTTGGCTGACACTTTCTGGGCTTCAGGGAAGGGAGTGCAGGCTGTGCGGCCACGCCCATTTCAGCCTTCCTGCAGTTCCGAAGTGAAGCGGCACAGAAGGCCCGAAAACAGCCACATTTGCCAGAACTGATGTTGCGTCTGCGGGCACAATGCTAGTTGACAAAATTGTGGCCTAAAAAACGTGACAAGTGAACAAACCCACCGTGATGCCACCTGATGAAGCAGCTGGGGGAGGCTTCCCTTCCTCGGGAGTCTGAAAGCCCAGGCTCCCCCAGCCTTGCCCTGAGCACGGCCACCTTACCCGCAGGAGCACAGTTCACAGATGCACTTCGTCTTCATAGCGGCCATCCTGAGGCCCTGACGTCCCCTCAGAGCATCGCCAGCCGCAGCCGACTCCTGGACCCCAACCACCTGGCTTGGGGCACGCCCAGGCTCGAGGGCCTTGGCAGGTGTTCTGTTTACTCGAAGGAAAATTTAAGTGGCCCTTTTGCAATGTCCTGTCGTCTGTGGCCCTCCTGGAGCTGGCCTAGCGCGAGGGAGCAGCCAGGGAGACCTCACCCTGCATGCCACCACCCTGGCCTCCGCAGCCCAGACTCAGGCACCTGGAGCTACTGACTGGGCCCCAGGAAGCTGCGGGGTCCGTGCCCAGGTAGCCTCTGTGATGTCGCCAGGACCAGGAGGGGCACACCTCAGGTGACAATTACATCACAAGAGCCGCTTATGAGATAGGAAAGCTCCCAGCAACTCACTGGCAGGCCCAGGACGGGGGTTCGCCGGTGGACCTTGGAGAAACCTGGAAAAGGTGGAAGTCACTAGAAAGCTCCTGGTGCAGTAAATGGTCACACGTGCAGAAAAGCTGAAAACTCCCTCACCATCACCTTGGGTGGCATTTGCTGTCTCTAGGATCCATGGTGCCCCCTCTTAGGGGAATACAGCCCTTGACTTCCAAAAGGCTTGCCTTGAATAGGGTTTCCAGATCTTCCTGTGGAAACCTAAGCCTTTGGCTTCAGATGTCTGTTAGAATTGCTCTCACCCACAGACCTGCGCTCTTGAGAACACAGCGGTTTAAGAGAGCCCAGGCCCTCTCTGCTCAGGTGGGTTCGCAATCACTTCTCCAGGTGCTGGTAATGATGCCTTGAAACAGACGCGCTCAAATTTTAGTGGGCATCAGGACCACCTGGCTTGATGAAAACCAGATTGCCAGACCCCACCCCCATTGTTTCTGATTCAGTGTTTCTAGGGTAGGCCAAGGACTTCCATTTCTTACAAGCTCTCAAGTAATGCTGGTTCTGCTGGGCCAGGGACCACACTTTAAGAACCACAGCTTTTGAGATTCCTTTACACCCCCTGAAATAGTGTTTCTTCAGCTTACCTGGTCCCGAGAGCACACCCCCAACCAGAAGTTTCCCCTGCATCAAAACCTCTAGTCCAGGAATCTAGCTTCAACAAGAAGCCAGGTGATTCTGGTCATGAAGCAAGTTCAAAAGACACTGCTCTGGCCAGTTGTTTGGACTTAAACCATTTTGATTTCCTGCTTATGGGAAATGGGAACTGTACTGACAATCTTTATGCTTGCTTTTCTTTCCTATGCTTCCTAACTCTTTCCATTCATTTTAGTGAATGAGTCAGTCAGAGGCATCTTGGACTACAAGACACTTAATATTCTGAGGGTTCTGTGGGTTTTTTTGGGTTTTTTTTTTTTTTTTTTTTTTTTGGTTTTTGGCTTTTTTTCTTCAATATTAGGCCCTGGAATAGAGGTCAGCAAACTATTGTCTGCAGGTTGGCCACTTAACTCTATCTGGCCATTGAGCTAAGAATGGTTTTCATATTTTTTAATGGTTGAAAAAATTAAAATAGTAATATTACATGACATATGAAACTTACCTGAAATTCAAATTTCAGTGTCTGTAAATAAAGTTTTGAATTTTTTCAAAAAATTTGTGTAAACATTCCTGATTTTTTGCCTCTCGGCCCACAAAAGCTAAAATATTCACTATCTGACTTTTTACAGAGAGAGTGTTCCAACCCCAGGTATAGAAGGTCAACAAGGTAGATTCAGACAGGAGCAAAGCTTATTGATCATTCTTAAGAACAGTGGGTTGGGAAGCTGCTCCTTGCCTTCCCAGTAGGAAGTCAGAACTTTAAAGGGGAGAATGGAAACCTGGCCAGACAAAACACAGGTGGGAGCTATTGCAAGTCAAAGCAAAGTCTGCATGCCATCCATCGCCACTGACAGAGAACATCACAAAGTACTTACAGAGGAAATACAAAATGGACTAATGCAGTAAATTGGTACCAGCAGAGTGCGGTGCTGCTGAAAAGATACCCAAAAATGAGGAAGCAACTTTGGAACTGGGTAATAGGCAGAGGTTGGAACAGTTTGGAGGGCTCTGAAGAAGACAGGAAAATGTGAGAAAGTTTAGAACTTCCTAGAGACTTGCTGAATGGCTTTACCCAAAATGCTGATAGCAATACGGACAATAAACTCTAGGCTGAGGTGGTCTCAGACAGAGATGAGGAACTTGTTGGGAATGGGATCCAAGGTAACTCTTGTTATGTTTTAGCAAAGATACTGGTGGCATTTTGCCCCTGGCCTAGAGATCTCTGGAACTTGAGGGAGATGATTTAGGGTATCTGGCAGAAGAAATTTCTAAGCAGCAAAGCATTTAACAAGTGACTTGGGTGCTGTTAAAGGCATTCAGAGCATAAAACTTTGGAAATTTTGCATCCTGACAATGCAATAGAAAAGAAAAACCTTCTCAGCAAACTAACACAAGAACAGAAAACCAAACACCGCATGTTCTCACTCATAAGTAGGAGTTGAACAATGAGAACACATGGACACAGAAAGAGGAACATCACACACAGGGGCCTGTCGGAGGGATGGGGGGCTGGGGGAAGGAGAGCATTAGGAGAAATACCTAATGTAGATGATGGGTTGATGGGTGCAGCAAACCACCATGGCACATGTATACCTATGTAACAAACCTGCACGTTCTGCACATGTACCCCAGAACTTAAAGTATAAGAAAAAAAAAAAAAAAGAAAAACCTATTTTCTGAGGAGAAATTCAAGCTGGCTGCAGAAATTTGCATAAGTGATGAGAAGCCAAACATTAATCCCCAAGACAATAGGGAAAATGTCTCCTGGGCATGTCAGAGATCTTCACAGCAGCCCCTCCCACCACAGGCCCACAGGCCTAGAAAATTATTTCATGGGCCGGGACCAGGGTCCCTGTGCTGTGTGCAGCCTAGGGACTTGGTGCCTTCCATCCCAGCTGCTCCAGCCATGGCTGAAAGGGGCCAACATAGAGCTTGGGCTATGGCTTCAGAGGATGCAAGCCCCAAGCCTTGGCAGCTTCTGCATGGTGTTGAGCCTGTGAGCGCACAGAAGTCAAGAACTGAGGTTTGGGAATCTCCACCTAGATTTCAGAGGATGTTTGGAAATGCCTGGATGTCCAGGCAGAAGTTTGCTGCAGGGGTGGGACTCTGGAGAACCCTCTGCTAGGGCAATGTGTAAGGGAAATGTCCCTACTGGGGCACCACCTAGTGGAGCTGTGAGAAGAGGGCCACCATCCTCGAGACCCCAAAATGGTAGATCCACCGACAGCTTGCACTGTGTGCCTAGTAAAGCCACAGACACTCATCACCAGCCCAAGAAAGCATCCAGAAGGGAGGCTGTACCCTGCAAAGTCACAGGGGAGTAGCTGTCCAAGACCATGGGAACTCACCTCTTGCTTCAGCGTGACCTGGATGTGAGACATGGAGTCAAAGGAGATCATTTTGGAGCTTTAAGATTTGACTACCCTGCTGGATTTCAGACTTGCATGGGGCCTGTAACCCCTTTGTTTTGGCCAATTTCTCCTATTCAGAACAGCTGTATTTACCCAATGCCTATACCCCATTGTATCTAGGAAGTAACTAGCTTGCTTGTGATTTTACAGGTTCATAGGCAGAAGGCACTTGCCTTGTCTCAGATGAGATTTTGGACTGTGGACTTTTGGGTTAATGATGAAATGAGTTAAGACTTTGGGGGTACTGTTGGGAAGGCATGATTGTTTGTGAAATGTGAGGACATGAGATTTGGAGGGACCAGGGGTGAAATTATGTGGTTTGGCTCTGTGTCCCCACCCAAATCTCATCTTGAATTGTACTCCCATAATTCCCACATGTTGTGGGAGGGACCCAGTGGGAGATAATTTGAATCACGGCAGCGGATTACCCCATACTGTTCTCACGGTAGTGAGCAAGTCTCACAAGATCTGATGGATTTTTCGGGGGTTTCCGCTTGTGCATCTTCCTCATTTTTTTCTCTTGCTGTCACCATGTAAGAAGTGCCTTTCATCTCCTGCCATTATTCTGAGGCCTCCCCAGCCGTGTGGAACTGTAAGTCCAATTAAACCTCTTTTCCTTCCAAGTCTCAGGTATGTCTTTATCAGCAGTGTGAAAATTGACTAATACACCATCTAAACCTCCAAAATCCTGGTATCAAAATTTCCTCCCCTAGGAACTATTTACTGTAACTTGCTATCAAGTTACATCAAACCTTTCTGGGTACTTTCTATAAGCTCTCTCGTCTATCTCTTACAACTGACATAAATCTATCATGCCCATATTACAAATCAGAACACTGAAGCCAGGAGGTAAACTCATTCAATGAGTACTAGATCTGGGATTCAGACTCACTGTGGTCTCAAACTTTTCCATCCAAGAAAAGGACAAAGAATAAGAAGAAATGGCTATGTACGTGCAGCCAGCCCCTGTGAGGGAGCAGAGTGAGGCACAGCCTTTAAAAAAAATAAAAATAAAATGGGTAAGTTGAATATTTTTGAGACCACTATAAGCAGTATTTTATCTTAAAATTTTCATTTACTTCTTAATATGGACATCTTTAATATTTTCCCTAAAATTTTTTAGTAAAATTAATACATAGTGGTGCTGCACAATTTTTATTCTGTGGCCTTATAACTCACCCAACCCCAAACTTATTGCTGTATACCATCTGAAAAGCAACTCTTTACAGAACATTGTTTAAAGTGGTGAGATCACACCACTGCACTCCAGCCTGGGCAATAGAGCAAGACCTTGCCTCAAAAGAAAAAAAAAAGAAAAGAAAATATTAGCAAACTGAAACCAGCAACAGATAAAAAGGATTAAATACCATGACCAAGAGGGGTTTATCCCAAGAATACAAGGTGGTTTTAATACTGAAAAACCAACTGTGGTTAAATGTTATTGCTGGTGTGCTACTTTATTTAATGTACTGTGGAACAAAATAAGGGTATTGTTGGGATGTGATTATGATAACTCTAGGCTTTCAGCTCTCCTCAAAGTTTGAGGTTAAAAAAATGTTAAAAGACGTGAGTTAAACTTTATGTGTATGATGTGATTTAGCTATGCAGAAAATATTTAAGTTGGATGTACCTGTTTTATGTACATCTACTGTACTTAGTACCTCAAGGTTTAGTCCCTTATTAGTTTCTCAGTGTTCAGGTTACCTTGAGAAAGGCCATGCTTAGAGAACTGAATTTCTCCTTTGAGAACTTTTAGTATGGTTTGAAGAAATCAAGTGATAAAGGAGTATGCTGAATATGCAATAATTTACTTCTACTGTGTGCTGCATTTTAAGAACCTAGATGAAACGAGTAGTTGGTTGGCTTTGTTACGTTTTTTGTCTTTGAAAGAGATGCATGTCTTGGAATTCACTTTTTTTTTTTGAGACAAAGTCTTGCTCTTGGCCCCCAGTCTGGAGTGCGATGGTGCCATCTCAGCTCACTGCAACCTGCGCCTCCCAGGTTCAAGTGATTCTCCTGCCTCAGCCTCCCAGGTAGCTGGGATTACAGGTGCCTGCCACCATACTCAGCTAATTTTTGTACTTCTTAGTAGAGACAGGTTTCACAATGTTGGCCAGGCTGGTCTTGAACTCCTGACCTCAGGTGATCTGCCCGCCTCGGCCTCCCAAAGTGCTGGGATTACAGGTGTGAGCCACCGCGCCTGGCCTGGAATTCATTTTTTAAATGTTATATTCCAACCTTGTATGTTCCAAGGTGCCGTGCACTGTGAATCTTTTATTTAAAAAAAAAATTGCAGGTGCTTTTATGTATAATTTGAATTACGCTAAATGAATTGTTTTTGTACTTAACCATTGTAATCCAAAAGATAAGGGTAAAGTTTACATGCTTTTCAAAAATTTTTGTTAAGAAATAGCAAACTAATGGTTTACGATTTCAAATACTGATACCCTCCCAAGACATGAGCATTTGGGGAAGTCAAGCACCTAATACAACTCATTTAGCATGGGTGAAATTTGATTAAAGATGTTAGAAAATTTTTTAAAAAAGAAAAAGGGCTGAGCACAGTGGCTCTGGGAGGCTGAGGCATGTGGATCACTTGAGGCCAGGAGTTTGAGACCAGCCTGGCTAACATTACAAAACCCTGCCTCTACTAAAAATACAAAAATTTAGCCAAGCATATTGGCACACACCTGCAATTCTAGCTACCTGGGAGGCTGAGGCATGAGAATCACTTGAACCCAGGAGGCAAAGGTCGCAGTGAGCAAGATGACACCACTGCACTCCAGCCTGGGCAACAGAGTGAGATTCTTTCTCCAAAAAAAAAAGAGAAAAAAGAGAGAGAAAGAAAGAGGCCATAAAACTATATATTATACGATTCCACTTATATGAAGTTTCTTGAGAAGGTAAATCTATACAGACAGAAAGCAGACCAGCAGTTGCCTGGGTCTCAGGGTAGATCTACCAGCAGAGATCAAATACAAACAGGGACAAGGGAACTTTTGGGGATGGTGGAAATACTCTAAAATTGAGTGGTGGTAACAGAACTATATACTTACATAAAATAAATGAATTTTCTAGAATTAAAATTATAACTCAATAAAGCATTTAAAAAAAATCTTGCAAAATATCCATTTCAGAATAAAGGGCATCCAAATTGGAAAAGAAAAAAAGTCAAATTATCCTTGTTTGCAGATGATATGTTCTTATATTTGGAAAAACCTAAAGGCTCCACCAAAAAACCATTAGAATTGATCAACAAATTCAGTAACATTGCATGATACAAAATCAACCTACAAAATCAGGAGCACTTCTACATGCCAACAGTGAACAATCTGAAAAAAATGTAAAAAGTCATCCCATTTACAATTGACACCAAAAAAATTAAATACCTAGGAATTTACTTAGCTAGGGAAGTGAAAGATCTCTACAATGAAAACTATGAAACACCGATGAAAGCAACTGAAGAGGACACGAAAAAGTGGAAAAATATTCCATGTACATGGATTGGAAAAATCAACTTTGTTCAAATGTCCACACTACCCAAAGCAATCTACAGATTTAATGAAATCCTTATGAAAGTACCATAACATTCTGCACAGAAATAGAAAAAACAATCCTAAAATGTATATGAAACCACAAAAGATTCAGAATAGCCAAAGCTATCCTGAGCAAAAAGAACAAAATTGGAGGAATCACATTACCTGACCTCCAGTTATACTACAGAGTTATGGTAACCAAAACAGCATGGTATGGCATAAAAACAGACACACAGACCAATAGAAGAGAAAAGAAAATGCAGAAACAAATCCATACATCTACAGTTAACTCATTTTGACACAGGTGCCAAGAACATGCATGGGGTAAAAACAGTCTCTTCAATAAATAGTGCTGGAAAAACTGAATATCCATATGCAGAAGAAGGAAACTAGACTCCTATCTCTTGCCATATACAAAAATAAAGTCAAAATGGATTGAAGACTTAAATCTTAAGACCTGAAACCATGAAACTATTACAAGAAAACATTGGAAAACTCTCCAGGACATTGGTCTGGACAAAAATTTCTTGAGTAATACCCCACAAGCACAGGCAACCAAAGCAAAAATGGACACATGGGATCACATCAAGTTAAAAAGCTTCTGCACAGCAATAGAAACAATCAACAAATCAAAGAGACAACCCACCAAATGGGAGATATTTGCAAACTACCCATCTGATAAAAAATTAATCAGAAAATATAAGGAGCTCAAACAACTCTATGGGAAAAAAATCTAATAATCTAAATTTTTTAATGGGCAAAAGATCTGAATAGACATTTCTCAAAAGATGACATGTAAATGGCAAACAGGCATATAAAAAGGTGCTCAAAATCATGGATCATCAGAGAAATGCAAATCAAAATGACAATGAGATATCATGTCACTCCAGTTAAAATGACTTTTATCCAAATGATGGGCAATAACGAATGCTGGCGAGGATGTGGGGAAAGGGGAACCCCTGTACACTGCTGGTGGGAATGTAAATTATTACAACCACTATGGGGAACAGTTTGGAAGTTCCTTAAAAAACTAAAAATGGTACTATCATATGATTCAGCAATCCCACTGCTGGGTATATACCCAAAAGAAAGGGAATCAGTATATCAAAGAGACAGCTGCACTTCTGTGTTTGTTGCAGCATTGTTCACAACAGCCAAAATTTGGAAGCAACCTAAGTGTCTATCAACAGATAAATGGATAAAGAAAATGTGGTCTGTCAATTTTGTTGATCTTTTCAAAAAACCAACTCCTGGATTCATTGATTAACTAGTTCAACCATTATGGAAAACAGTATGGCGATTCCTCAAGGATCTAGAACTAGATGTACCATATGACCCAGCCATCCCACTACTGGGTATATACCCAAAGGATTATAAATTATGCTACTACAAAGACACATGCACACGTATGTTTATTGCGGCACTATTCACAATAGCAAAGACTTGGAATCAACCCAAATGTCCATCAGTGACAGACTGGATTAAGAAAATGTGGCACATATACACCATGGAATACTATGCAGCCATAAAAAAGGATGAGTTTGCGTCCTTTGTAGGGACATGGATGCAGCTGGAAACCATCATTCTTAGCAAACTATCACAAGAAGAGAAAACCAAACACCGCATGTTCTCACTCATAGGTGGGAACTGAACAATGAGCTCACTTGGACTCGGGAAGGGGAACATCACACACTGGGGCCTATCATGGGGAGGGGGGAGGGGGGAGGGATGGCATTGGGGAGTTATACCTGATATAAATGATGAATTGATGGGTGCTGACGAGTTGATGGGTGCAGCACACCAACATGGCACATGTATACATATGTAACAAACCTGCACGTTATGCACATGTACCCTAGAACTTAAAGTATAATAAAAAAAAAAAAAAAATGTGGGCCGGGTGCGGTGGCTCACACCTGTAATCCCAGCACTTTGGGAGGCCGAGGTGGGCGGATCACCTGAAGTCGGGAGTTGGAGACCAGCCTGACCAACATGGAGAAACCCCGTCCCTACTAAGAATAAAAAATTAGCCAGGCATGGTGGTGCATGCCTTTAATCCCAGCTCCTCAGGAGGCTGAGGCAGGAGAATCTCTTGAACCCAGGAGGCAGAGGTTGTGGTGAGCTGAGATCGCACCACTGCACTCCAGACTGTGCAACAAGAGCAAAACTCTGCCTCATAAAAAAAAAAAAAAAAATGTGGCCAGGTGCAGTGGCTATAGCCTATAATACCAGCACTTTGTGAGGCCAAGGCAGGAGGATCACCTGAGCCAGGAGTTTGAGACCAGCCTGGGAAATATAGCAAAACCCTGTCTCTACAAAAAATACAAAAATTAGTTAGGCATGGTGGTGCACACCTGTAGTCCCAGCTACTCAGGAGACTGAGGTGGGAGATCACTTGAACCTGAGAGGCAGAGGTTGCAGTGAGCCGAGACTGCACCACTACACTCCAGCTTGAGCAACAGAGCAAAACTCTGTCCCAAAAAAGAAAATGCGGTACATATACACTATTCAGCCACAAAAAAAGAATGAGATCCTTTCATTTGCAACAACATGGATGGAACTGGAGGTCATTATGTTAAGCGAAATACGCCAGGCACAGAAAGACAAACTTCACATGTTCTCACTTATTTGTGGGAGCTGAAAATTAAAACAATTGAACTCACAGACACAGAGAGCAGAAGAATGGTTACCAGAGGCTGGGAAGGATAACAGGTGGGTTAAGGGGGAAGTGAGGATGGTTAACGAGTACAAAAAGTAGTTAGAAAGAATGAATAAGACCTAGTAGGGGCCAGGCACTGTGGTTCACACCTGTAATCACAGCACTTTGGGAGGCCAAGGCAGGCAGATGGCTTGAGCCCAGAAATTCAAGAGCAATCTGGGCAACATAGTGGGATCCCATCTCTACAAAAAATACAAAAATTAGCCAGGCGGCCAGGCACGGTGGCTCACACCTGTAATCCCAGCACTTTGGGAGACCGAGGCAGGTGGGTCACGAGGTCAGGAGATCAAGACCATCCTGGCGAACACAGTGAAACCCTGTCTCTACTAAAAATACAAAAAAATAGCCGGGCGTGGTGGCGGGCGCCTGTAGTCTCAGCTACTCGGGAGGCTGAGGCGGGAGGCTGTGGCAGGAGGATGGCGTGAATCCAGGAGGCGGAGCTTGCAGTGAGCTGAGATCCGGCCACTGCACTCCAGCCTGGGTGACAAAGCAAGACTCCATCTCAAAAAAAAAAAAAAAAATTAGCCAGGCATGGTGGTATGTAACTGTAGTCCCAGCTACTTGGGGGCACTGATGTGGGAAGGACTGCTTGAGCCCAGGAGGTGGAAGCTGCGGTGAGCAGTCATCACAACACTGCACTCCAGTCTGAGCCACAGAGTAAGACCCTGACTCAAATAAAAAAACAAAAAACAAAAACAAAACAAAACAAAAAGACCTAGTATTTGATAGCACAACAGGGTAATTATGGTCAATAATTTCATTGTACATTCAAAAATAACTAAAAAAGTATAATTGGGCCTGGCACAGTGACTCACGCCTGTAATCCCAGCACTTTGGGAGCTGAGGCAGGCGGATCACCTGAGATCGGGAGTTCGAGACCAGCCTGGCCAACATGGTGAAACCCTGTCTCTGCTAAAAATACAAAAATTAGCCAGGCGTGGTGGCAGGTGCCTGCAATACCAGCTGCTTGGGAGGCTGAGGCAAGAGAATCACTTGAACCTGGGAGGTAGAGGCTCCAGTGTGTCACGTCATTGCACTCCCGCCTGGGCAATGGAGTGAGAGTTTGTCTTAAAAAAAAAAAAAAAAAGAGAGAGTATAAATGGATTGTTTGCAACACAAAGGATAAATGCTTGAGGGGATGCATACCCATTTACCATGATGTGATTATTATGCATTGCATGCCTGTATCAAAGTATCTCATGTACCTCACAAATATATACACCTACTATGTACCCACAAAAATTCAAAACAAAAAAACTTTTCAATTCCCTTTCGGTATTACTTACTATCAAATTATTATTATTCCATTTGAGCATTTTAGATTAAGATCTCTCCTATTTCCAAGTAAGCGAGCAGACTGAACATATGCAATTATCTTTCTCCAGAATCCCACAAACATGAGAGAAATAGGATGAGATGGCAAGAACAAAAGTGGGGTAAGAGATCATAAAATCAAAATTTTTGGAAGCAGGAATGCACAAGCAAGAATGGTAACTGACTTAGCTGACTCAAGAAAACTGAACCTTAGCCAATAGTAGGGAAAGACAAGGAGCAACATTTTTACCACAGAACCTCTAAATGATTCAAGAGTCAGTAGCATCAGTGAGAGCAGAGATTGCACTAAAAAGGAGGGATTGTTTGAAGAGCCTTTAAGATGCAATTAGACTCAGAGATCCCCTCGCAATTTCACATAGCTGGGCAATTGCCCGTCTCTCATCTAAGACTAGCAGTTTTTATTCCCTGCAAAGAGTAAAACAGGAGATCTCTGGACTAGAGAAACACCAGAGACACTGAGGACTGGAGTACCATATTGTAAACAGGATTAAGTTGGCCCATAAACTGAATATTAGCAACCTAGCTTTCTTCTCCCACTTAGTAACCAGAATGCTATTTAACAGGCTTATACTCATCCCATCCCAGTAGAAGAATCCTGGGAGAATCTAACCAGCCAAAGAGAACAGGTCTAAAGGTGGCAGGCGGCAAGACTTTCTTCAAAGAAATGGCCCAGTCATTTCAATGAACCTGATAGTCTTCAGTGCTACCCACGGGTTTTAAAAAATAACTTTAAATAGGAGCAGACAACCACTGATCACTGAACAAATGAGTCAAGTTTCTAACATGAAAATGCTCTATGATTTCCATAAACTACAGCAAAGGCCATTTTTGAACTTCTTTTACTGCCGGGCGCGGTGGCTCACCAACGTGGAGAAACCCCATCTCTACCAAAAATACAAAAGTAGCCGGGTGTGGTGCCGCATGCCTGTAATCCCAGCAACTCGAGAAGGGTGAGGCAGGAGAATCGCTTGATCGTGGGAGGCGGAGGTTGCGGTGAGCTGAGATGGCGCCATTGCACTCCAGCCTGGGCAACAAGAGGGAAACTCCGTCTCAAAAAAAAAAAAGAGAGAGAGAGAGAGAACATACAAACAAAAGAAACTTGGAAGAAACCAAGACTAAACAGGATAAAAACTTTTAGATAAAAACTTTTTAATGTTACTATTATCTTCAGAGAAATAAAAGAAGATATTTAATCCATGAAAATAATTTTATGGTTTTAAAAAGAACAATTAGAACAGCCTGTGGAAATTAAAAATATGATATTAAAATTTAAAACTCCAAAGAGTTGGAAAATTAAGATGAGAAAAATCTCCTGGAAAGTAGAACAAAAAGACAGAAATAGAAAATAAGAACGGTTTACCAAAAAAATATTTAAAAATTAGGCAGGCCAGGTGCAGTGGCTCATGCCTGTAATCCTAGCACTTTGGGAGGCCAAGGCAGGCGGATCACCTGAGGTCGGGAGTTCAAGACCAGCCTAACCAACATGGAGAAAGGAGAAACCCTGTCTCTACTGAAAATACAAAATTAGCCAGACAAGGTGGCACATGCCTGTAATCCCAGCTACTTGGGAGGCTGAGGCAGAAGGATCGCTTGAACCCGGCAGGCAGAGGTTGTGGTGAGCTGAGATCATGCCATTGCACTCGAGCCTGGGCAACAAGAGTAAAACTTCGTCTCAGAAAAAAAAAAAAAAAGACAGGCATAGTGGCACACGCCTATAATCCTACCTACTTGGGAGGCTGGCATGTGAGGATACCTTGAGCCGAGGAGATGGAGGCTGCAGTGAGCTATGATGTCACCACTGTACTCCAGCCTGGTTAACAGAGAAAGACCCTGTCTCTAAAAATAAATTTAAAAATTTTTTTTAAAAAGAAAAGAAGGCCAGGCGCAGTGGCACATGCCTGTAATCAGCACTTTGGGAAGCTGAGGCGGGCAGATCACTTAAGACCAGGAGTTTGAGATTAGCCTGGCCAACGTGGTGAAACCCCGTCTCTATTAAAATTCAAAAATTAGCCAGGCGTGGTGGCAGGCTTCTGTATTCCCAGTTACTTGGGAGGCTGAGCCAGGAGAATGGCTTGAACCTGGGAGGCAGAGATTGCAGTAAGCCAAGATAGTGCCACTGCACTCCAGCCTAGGCTACTGAGCAAGACTCCATCTCAAAACAAAAACAAAAACAAAAAATATATAAAACTTAGCCAGGCATGGTGGTGGAGGCCTGTAGTCCCAGCTACTTGGGAGGCTTAGGCAGGAGAATCTCTTGAACCCGGGAGGTGGAGATTGCAGTGAGCCAAGATCGTGCCACTACACTCTAGCCTAGGCAACAGAGTGAGACTCTGTCTCCAAAAAAAAAAAAAAGAAAGAAAGAAAATAAAGAATACATTAGAGGAAACGCCATAAAATGTGATATCCAGACCTTAGGAGTATTCACATGAGAGAATAGAGGAAATATATCATCAAACAATTCAAGAACATTGTTCAGAACTCAATGGCATGGTTTCCAAATTAAAAGACACATTGGAGGGTCCAGCACAATGCAAATTTGAGCTCAACAATGCCAATTATCATTAAATTTCAGAACACTAGAAAAAGGAAATTTTGAATATGTTTTTAGAGAGGAAAGAATAGATCAAAGCCAAGAAGCAGGCATCAGACTACTGGCAGCTAAAAGAGGATGGAGCAACAGAGCAATGCCTCCAAGACTCTAAGGAAAAATTATGTCCAACCAATCAAGTGTGAGGGTAAAAACAAAGAAAATTTCAGACATCCAATGTCTTGAAATTTTTACTCTCCTCATACTTTTTATCTGGAAGCTATTGGATCATGTGTTCCACCAAATGAGCCAAAAATGAGAAGATGTGAAATCAGGAAAAAGAATACTCAACTCGAAAGAATGGGGAAGGGAAACCCCAGAATGGTGGTGAAAGGCGATCAGATAAGAAGGCTCCAGAAGAGATATCACCAAGGAGATGAAATTGAATACACTGAGAGGAGATTTTCCACATACTATATTGTATTATGGAATTTCACTCTATGATTTCCATAAACTACAGCAAAGGCCATTTTTGAACTTCTTCTACTGCACATGTTAACAGTAGGAAGTATTTTTTTAATAAATGAAAAAATGGAATACCTGAATTTGTACAGTACAGTATACACTTTGAAAAGGGCTTTAGGCCAGGCATGGTGGCTCATGCCTGTAATCCCAGCAATTTGGGAGGCCGAGGCAGGTGGCTCGCTTGAGGTCAGGAGTTCGAGACCAGCCTAGCCAACATGATGAAACCCCGTCGCTACTAAAAATACAAAAATTAGCCGGGGGTGGTGGCAGGTGCCCATAATCCCAGCTATTTGGGGGGCTGAGGCAGAAGAATCGCCTGAACCCAGGAGGCGGAGGTTGCAATGAGCTGAGATCACGCCACTGCACTCCAGCCTGGGCAACAGAGCAAGACTCCATCTCAAAAGAAAAAAAAAAAGGACTTTAAGGTAGATATAGAGGCTTCAGTATCCTGATGACTCTCATTCATTCTGTATGAACGATACTGGAGGGCAGATTCACTCATCTACTTGAAGACCAAGAGCAGAATCACATTATGCTTTTAGAGGGGCACAGGGTGGCCTATTGTTAGGCAAATAGACTGCAGTCAGACTAAAACCAAATTCCATTTCATCATTTAGTATCTGTGTAACTTGGTCAAGTGACTTAACCTCTCTAACCTTTGATTCCCTCACTTGAAAATAGGGTTATTAATTCACAGGGTTACTGTGAGGATGGAACTAATGCATGGGATTCCATATTATCGTTTCCTCGAGCTTTGGAATTCTAATTATAAATTCTAAACCATGAGATTACGGGAAAAGCAGATGTGAGAAAGGAATTAAAAGCACCAACTGGAAGCCAGGATGTCTCCCAGGAGGGACTCGCTATCGTCTAGCTGCGCAGCGGCGGGCAATCGCTTAACTTGTCTAAGTCTCACTTTCCGCATCTGCACATTCTCCATCTGCCCTGCCCCTGTACTCACTGGGCCAGGGAACCTGGGGAGGCCTAAGCGGACTGGGAAGCTAGGCTTTCTCTCCACTTCATCAGTCGGCTGCCCCTGCGGAAACCCGCCCAGCACACCTCGCTCCTAAAGCCAGTTGCGGTAGTGGTGGTGGTTGGAGGCTTTTTTTTTTGGCCACCAGAGGGCAGCATTTCCCCCTGCCAACCATACACGTACCCCTAGCAACCGCAAACCCAGCTGCAACAGAACGAAAGACCGGAGTCCTTGGGCTTCCCTTCCATCTTAGGGCTCACGCTGTCCCGGTTGGGTTTCATTAGAGCAGCAGCTTTTCAAAGCTCGTCGGGCAGGAACGGCGGAGTGACGGAGCTCTCGCGAGATCGCCGCCGGAAGTGGGTGGTGGCGGGGACGCAGCGGTTCGCTCTCCGGAAGGCAAGCGAGTCTCCCAAGCCGTTGCCACCCACAGCCGCAGGCGCTTCGCTCTGAGGAAGAGTCAGCCCCGCTGCGGCCTCTCCAGCCCCGGGTTCGGGCTCTCGCCTCTCCTGCCTGCCCAGCTGCGCGGCGGAGCGGAGCGAGGCACCACCTGCGAGTCCCCGGCAGCCCCCGACCCCTCTCTCGGCGCTGCGTGTAGGCCGCGCCCTCAGGCCTAGTCCGCGGCGGCCCCGGCGGGTGATGCCAAATACAGCCATGAAGAAAAAGGTGCTGCTGATGGGGAAGAGCGGGTCGGGGAAGACCAGCATGAGGTCGATTATCTTCGCCAATTATATTGCTCGCGACACTCGGCGCCTGGGGGCCACCATTGACGTGGAGCACTCCCACGTCCGATTCCTGGGGAACCTGGTGCTGAACCTGTGGGACTGTGGCGGTCAGGACACCTTCATGGAAAATTACTTCACCAGCCAGCGAGACAATATTTTCCGTAACGTGGAAGTTTTGATTTACGTGTTTGACGTGGAGAGCCGCGAACTGGAAAAGGACATGCATTATTACCAGTCGTGTCTGGAGGCCATCCTCCAGAACTCTCCTGACGCCAAAATCTTCTGCCTGGTGCACAAAATGGATCTGGTTCAGGAGGATCAGCGCGACCTGATTTTTAAAGAGCGAGAGGAAGACCTGAGGCGTCTGTCTCGCCCGCTGGAGTGTGCTTGTTTTCGAACGTCCATCTGGGATGAGACGCTCTACAAAGCCTGGTCCAGCATCGTCTACCAGCTGATTCCCAACGTTCAGCAGCTGGAGATGAACCTCAGGAATTTTGCCCAAATCATTGAGGCCGATGAAGTTCTGCTGTTCGAAAGAGCTACGTTCTTGGTTATTTCCCACTACCAGTGCAAAGAGCAGCGCGACGTCCACCGGTTTGAGAAGATCAGCAACATCATCAAACAGTTCAAGCTGAGCTGCAGTAAATTGGCCGCTTCCTTCCAGAGCATGGAAGTTAGGAATTCCAACTTCGCTGCTTTCATCGACATCTTCACCTCAAACACGTACGTGATGGTGGTCATGTCAGACCCGTCGATCCCTTCTGCGGCCACTCTGATCAACATTCGCAATGCCCGGAAACACTTTGAGAAGCTGGAGAGAGTGGATGGCCCCAAGCACAGTCTCCTTATGCGTTGAATATTGCCAAATGCTCTTTCTGAAAATGCTGAATTGCCTTTTTTGTTTGCATCCTTTATTTTTAATATTCATAATGTCGTGTGCTTAAAAGTGGGCTTTGAAGTGTGTGCTGCTTACTCCTTTCATCTTTCTCCCCGGCTCCCCAGTCTTTAAACATTGGACGCTATTTACTCGGCTACCCAGTAGAGCTTTGAAGCTGGCCTTTCTGAGAAGTTGGTATGATGTAACACTAAAGTAGGTGGTTCGTGTGTGTGCTCATTACCTGGTTATAATAGATATGCACATCAAAGCCTTTACCAGTATCTCCTGTATTCCGTATCAGATTGCAAAGATGGAATGTTACTATTTTATCAGCAAGGTATTAAAATGCATTTATAAATTCTTCTTGGCTTCATTCATGAATAAACGTGTTAGCAATTTAAAACATAACCTTATTTGAAATAACTTGAAAGTGCTTAATATGTAAATCTAAAGATTCTGACTGCCCACAAGTATTGCTTGACTGGCAAATTTGATTGTGAGTTTAGCCCCCAGCATTTTAGTGATGTTTGGTAACAGCTGTAGAAGTGCTTATGCTATGGACTCAAGCTAGACCACCTGAGTTAGTATTCCGGTCCCTTCACTTACTGTGTGAACATGAGCAAGTACTTAATTTCACTACACTTGTTTCCTCATTGGTAAAATGTGGGTCAGAATACTACTTTATAGCCAGGCGTGGTGGCTCACACCTGTAATTCTAGCACTTTGGGAGGCTGAGTGGGAGGATCACCTGAGACCAGGAGTTCAAGACCGGCCTGGGCAACATAGTGAGACCCTGTCTCTACAAAAAAAAATTTTTTTTCATTAACTAGGCATAGTGGTGGGTGCCTACAGTCCAAGCTACTTGGGAGGCTGAGAAAAGAGGATTGCTTGAGTCCAGGAGGTAGAGGTTGCAGTGAGGCATAATTGTGTCACTGCCCTCCAGCTTGGGTGACAAAGCAAGACCCTATCTCAAAAACAGAAAAAAAAAAAAAAAAACCACTTGAAAGGATATTTAAAAGGATATTTAAAAGGATTAAATTCAACATGGTATTTAGGAATGGTGCCTAGCACATAGCGTACTGTGTTAACTACCATTACCATCTACTGAGCCATTCTTCCCCAAATTACTGGATGTGAAACCTATTTGAGTATTTGATCCCGTACTAAATGTCAGGTGTTCTTAAGCACTTGTGCATTTATCTTACTGAATCCTCACAACCTATGTGGTAGGTTACTTTGATCGCTATTTTAACAGATGAGCAAATTGCTATGACCTTATTAAGGTCATACAGCTAAACCCAGTCAATCTTACTACTGACTCTCCTCATCATTACACCCCATTACTTCCGTTGAAAAGTTAACCCTAAGAGTCATAGCTTTTTATTTGTTTTGTTGTTGTTGTTGTTGTTTCTTTGAAATGAGGCTCGCTCTGTTGCCCAGGCTGGAGTGCAGTGGCGCGATCTCACTGCAACCTCCGCCTCCCAGGTTCAAGCTCTTTTCCTGCCTCAGCCTCCCAAGTAGCTGGGACTACAGGCATGCACCACCACGCCCAGCTAATTTTTGGTATTTTTTAATAGAGATGAGGGCTTCACCACGTTGGCCAGGCTGGTCTAAAACTGCTAACCTTTTAGCCTCCCAAAGTGCTGAGATTACAGTCGTAAGCCACTGCACACGGCAATTTTTTGGTTCTTATAACTTGCACAGATCGGCACTAATGGGTCCTAGCTTTTTAAAAATGTATTATTCCTTCATATAATTCCGAATTTATATACTGAGTAAGCTGAAGCCCAAGAAGCTAAGTGACCTTCCTCAAGGAATAGAGTTTCACTCATTTTGGGCAAGATCACTTTCCCATTTGTATTTCTCTGGAAATTGGATAATACTGAACCAGATTCTTGGATCACCTACTTTTAAGAAAGGATTTTGAGGTTCCTAATTTGAATTGGCAATGTGTAGTAAAATGGGCAAACAGGTCTAAAATGTCCCATTCCAGTTCCAGCAATAGCTGCCTTATGAATTGTTTGAAAAGAAAGCTAAGTATTTTAGAGCCAAGAGACCTGTGATCAACTCTTAAGTCTCTCATTTTACACCCGAAGTGCTATATATGTATGGACAGTAAATATAAGTGATAGGGCTTTAGAATTTCTAAGGGTTTATAAAATTATTTAATATTTATTAAACCCTTTCTAGCAGCAGATGTGGATGAGACTACTTATGAAGAGTAAGAAGCTATTCAGGTGTAATTTATAAAAATTACCTAATTAGGGCCATTGGCAATACATTGGTGTAAAGACTCCATATGAGAAACGTGACAGTATAGATATTACTTAAAAAATTCATTTTAAAATACTATGTACAGTAAATCTAGTAATTAAAATGGAAGTAACAAAATATGTTTACCTGAATCACTGAACCTCTCAAATTTGTTGATCAGGTTATTAATAGACCTTTATATGTGATCATCTTAAGGTTTGCAGGGGCACAGTTCTTTTTGATATTATACAGGAAATTCCAGAGCCAGATAGTATAAAATATTTATTGAAAACAACAGTATTTAAAATATTTACAAAGACTCCCATAGAGGATTCTCAAATATTTTCAACTTAGGATGCAGACTGGCTATTCACAGTGCCTAAAGAAAAAGGTGATCTCTAGAGCAACTATGTATCTGCAACATAAAAGCAACATTTACTTCAATACTTCTACATTGAGGAAAATGTCATTAAACATATTTTAATTTTAGTACGCTCACAGTAGGAAGATAATAGTCTGCTTTTACACAGGTCTCCAGAATTCCTGTTTTTCCTTTAGATAAATTTGACTTCATAGTCAAGAGACTCATGGTAAAGAAAAGGTTTCAAAATACTCGTATTTTTGTTTTCAGTTCAATTTCCCCCAAATGTTAACTTCAACTATTCTTTATTCCACTTGATGACATTTTTCATGTTTAGCAACATTATATGGTGGTTCTCTTTAAACATTTAAAATAACTAGAACATTTTAACATTATCTCAGGTTTCAAGCTGATGTAGAAGTCAGTTTATACACCTTTGTATCTTACAGTGAACAAAACAGTACATTCTATATAATGTCTGATATGAATGTAATGAGAAATCCACTTACAGTAATGAATTAGCTCTCTTTACCATTTATTCCATGATATAGGAGGCAAACTAAACAATTCCAAAACTTAAATAATTGATAAAGATGACACATGGCCTTGGGGTATCTATGTGTGAATACATACTCCCGACACACATTTACATAGGTGTGTATTTATGTATGTGTGTATATATTGCTATAACTAGAGAGACCACATGCAACCATAAAAAATCTATAATAAAATCAATTAGTGGGACATAAAATGAATAAAAAGTTAAGATAAACCACAGGAGATTTCAGAGAAGGAATAGGCACATGGATATAAAAAGCGTGGATTAAGACTTCAAGGTGGAAGTGACATTTTTTCTGAGGCTTAAAAGAGAGCTGTAATTGTGGTAAACCAGTAGAGGAAGGCAAGGTATTCCTGCTTCAGAAAAACTGTAAACCAAGACCTCTAAAGACCCATGCTCACTGAAGCATTTCAGTAAAAAAAATGGGAGATTACAGCAGAAGGGGGTATAGAAGAAATCTGCTATAGGGGAACTTACATGCCTTTAAATTTGAACTCTGTTTTAGAATTAACAATGAACCATTAGTGGAATTTTAGGCAAGGAAGTGACCCAATCAACACAGTTCTTAAGATCAAAAGGTAACTCTGCAGGAGATATTGGATAGGAAAAAGGCTGCAGGCAAAAAGCTGCAATCACTTTGGTTTAGGGGAAGAAAGTGACAGATCTGAGATATTTTTTGTTTATGGTACTGGCATATGAAGAACAGGAAAGAATGCCAAAAACTTTCAGCCTATCACAGGTATAACTCAACAACGTGATTTTTACAAATCCAAAATGTCTACAGACATTCTGCTCATTTGATTCTCAGTAATTAAGGGTTTCTCAGACTTGAGTGGCGAACTTGAGCTTCCCTATCAATAGTTAACAATTTCTACCGAAGTATATATGTAACAACATACCTGCTTCTTAAAAGTACCACAGGGTTAAATGTGAATCTCTATTTCCTAGCAGCAGTTCTCAAACTCTTTCTTGAGCTTAAGAATTACTAAGGAAGCACATTTAAAATATAATTAAATGAAATAATACACATTAAGTGTCTAGCAATGGCATTGGCACTTCTGCAGATGCTGATATGATAGCGTTACATGCTAAGTTAAGATTTTCAGATACTGAGTTTTCTTAAAGCAGACTAAAGGTTTCCCCATAGACCTGCATAGTCCCTGATTTGTTTTATTAACTAATAAAAGAAAACAGCAACTTAGAAGATATTTTTCTTCTCCTTTTCCATTGCAAAGAAGGTAGTTACATGTGCTTCCTTTTGTCTTTTCTCACAAAAAGATGAGTCTTCACACTGGGACAGGATAAACAACTTAGAGAAAGACAGTCCAAGATAAATGAAGAGAGATGAACTATTAAGCCATCTACTTCCATAAATTTCCCCTCCACCTTCTTTCCTTGCCAGTTTTTTGGGGGCTAGTGGACAAGATTTTGATGGTTGTGAGATGCGGACTACAAAGGGTATTGTAGGTACATCACCCTTCCAGTGCCTGTTCCATTCCTCCTGGTTCACAGAGGGCAATAGTATGTGTTCACTTGGATGCTAGACCCAAGTCTTTTTCTAGGCAGGGCACCTGAAGGAGTGAGGCAGGAGACTACAAGTGTGACAAGTTATTTAACTCCAAGTTCAGTTTTCTCAAGGTATTGTGGGGCTATTCTGTAGGGACTGAGGAATTTTGATGGTTATTCCTTATTCCTTTCTCTCAACAGAGAGTACAAAATAACTCAACAACAAAACAGACTAATGAAAATTTTAATTTATATTTTTGTTAAAATATAAAAGTAGGATTAAGTTAAATTATCAAAGTCTAAATTAGACTAAATATAAATGTTATACAACCCACTGAATGGATTTATAGTTTGACAGTGTTCCTTACAAGTGTCTACTCATCTTCTTCCATCTTTTTCCTTTTTTAAAATCATTCTGCCCCAGTCTTCACTTAATCATCACATGCACTTTATTCCACCAAACATCACTTCTCAGGATCATTCTACTTGAATAATCACTAAGCCTGTTTAGAGCTTTTCCAGTCTTAAAATTTGTCATCTTGACTACACATCCCAAGGTACTACTTTTCTCACTTTTTCTGGTTAGCCAGAATGTTCCATAAGAAACAATAAAAGTTGTATAGTTCTCTAAGATGAAAGATTAGTATATTCAATGGCTATTATATTAACCACTTAGTGAACAGACAACAAAAACTACTCATCCTTATATTAATTGACTGAAGTTATAACATAAGAAATTAGTTACACTACTACTTTGTCATTCACTTAATGCTTACAAGATTACTCAAGAAATCAAAATGGCTTCCCATTGCTTGACGTTTGTTTTCCAAATACTTCACATTTCAATCTCATATACCTACAAAGAGAAAAAATCCAAACATACTTTCCTTACCTAAAAATACTAAAGAAGGCTAAAAGGCATTTGGAATTTTTGTAAAACTCTGAAAAACAGTGTTACACTTCCAACATGTATTTAAGTTATAATTCAGTTTCTATCCTCTGGCATAGCTTCAATTTAAGTGCATCATAGTTATATTAAATAGGTATGTCTTCATCTTGTCAAGTCAGACGGTGGTTCTTTTGCATCAAGGCTCTTATTCAAAATGTCTTCTTCTGTAAATTGATTTTTTAAAAAAAGTACAAGCAAACATTACAAAGAAAAATAAATAGAACAGATTCCAAGCAGTAGCAAATTTTAGTCAAGATAAAAAGTTCATAGTTTTGCAAATACTCGATTATGATAAAATTATTATTATTCTCACCAAAGTACTCTCTTTCTCCAGAGATCAATATATTCCTCCTAGAATACTTCTTTTTTTTTTTTTTTTTTTTCTGTGACAGGGTCTTGCTCTGTCACCCAGGCTGGAGTGCAGTGGCGCAACGGCAGCTCACTCCAGCCTCAAACTCCCAGGCCCAAGCAATCCTCCCACCTCAGCCTCCTGCGTACCTAGGACACAGGCATGTGCCAACACGCCCAGCTAATTTTTTAATTTTTTGTAGAGACATAGTCTCCCTGTGTTGCTGAGGCTGGTGTCGAACTCCTGGGTTCAAGTGATCCTCCCATCTAGGCCTCCCAAAGTGCTGGGATTGCAGGCGTGAGCCACTGTGCCCAGCCAAATACTTTTCAATATAGCAGTCAGTGTATAACTATTATGGGCAAATCAGAGTGATACATAATGAATCTGTATCACCAGATCCTTATCTCTCCTAATGAGCTACAAGAGCGATTTTTTTAACCTTTTATGAGGAAAACATTCAAACATACAAAACTTATGAGAACTATGATTAACTCAATGTATCCATCACCTAGCTTCAATAATTATTAACTGTTATGAACTGAATTAATACCCCGTTGAAGTTCTAATCCCAGTACCTCAGAATGTGGCCTTATTTGGAAATATGGTCATTACAGATACAATTAGCTAAGTAAGATGAGGTCATACTGGAGTACGGTGACCCGTTAAGTAGCTAATACGACTGTGTCCTTATAAGACACATACACACACAAGGGAAGAATACCATGTGACAATGGAGGCAAAGATTAGAATTACACTGCCACAAGCCAAGGAATGCCTGGTGCTACCAGAGGCTAGAAGAGGCAAAGAAGGATACTTTTCTAGTGGCTTCAGAGGGAACATGGCCCTGTCAACACCTTCATTTTGGACATCTAGCCTCTAGAACTTACTGTCTTCAGAGACAACAAATTTCTGCTGTTCCAAGCCACCCACTTTATGGTGCTTTGTTATGGCAGCCCTAGGAAACTAATACACTGACCTGGCTTCATTTATTTCTACACCCCACTCCCAGATACTACACCATTACAGTGATGATATTTAAAATTGGGTTTCTGAAGTTTTTAAAAACCACCTTCTACTGGGCAAGATTTTGATGACAATTACTTTTCAGTCATTTGTATTATAAAAGCAGTAAGTTTCAGGTTGGGGGGGCTTTTTTTTCCCACCCATGTCTCAAATCAATTGTAACTACATATACATAAACAGAGATTCTGAAAGGACCTTTACAGTGAGGGATCATTCCCCTCATCCTAAATGAAAGGAGGAGGAGCACATAAACAATGAAGGTCATGCAGCATCCATTGTGTACTGGTTTTATCAAAAGTTGAGAGAAAACTTCAACAGGTGAATATGCATAGGTCTAGTTAAACCTTACCTTTTAAATTAGGTAGTTCTCCAAGACTACTTGATATTGTGGTCCTCAATCTTTGTTCCACTGGAGAAAACTTAATTAGTGGTGAAAGAGACCGTTTTCTTTCACCGATGGACATGGGTAAAGATGTCTTTCTATGGTCAGTATGCAAATCACGGGTGTCCAAAAAGTTAAGCACATCATCTGTTTGTACATTTTGGGGAGTAGGGCTCAACTCTGGTTTGTGTCTTTCGGGTGTTTGGGAATTCGAGAGGTAAGATTCTTCCCTTTTCTTGGAAAGAGATTTCTTCAGAGCCTCGTATCTACTGCGAAGAGCCTGTAAATTGAAGTCTGATTCTGGAGTAGTCTGTCTCCCTCCCACAACATCTTCTAGAAGAATGCCACCATGCATAGGACTATTTGGCTCCAGTTTAAAATTGGCCTCTGAACTACTGGAACTATTAAAACTTAGGTGACCAACTTCTTCCGGAAGAGTTTCGTGTAATATGCCAAAATCATTATCTTTAAAACTCTTAGAACTAATTCCACTTGGTATCTGAAAAGAGTTCCACAACATAGTTTTATTTGTGGAAGGTTTGTTACAAGAAACTTCTAAGTGGTCCAGTATTTTCATAAACTCCTCTTCACTGCCTCCCATCACATCTATCCTATTGCCAACAGCAGGGGAGAATGTCTCCATTTGGCTAGTTTCTGAAAGCTTGGTGGAGGCTAAACATTCCAAATCTTGCTTGTAAATTACTTTCTTATTTAACAAATCTGATTGATTTTGTGTTGGTGGTTCATCTATGTGACTGGTCAGCACAGGTTTCTGAGGCATACACTTGCAATCTGAAACAACTTTCTCTTCAGTCGAATGAGACTGGCCAAAATCTGACACAGTGGTTTCTAAGAGAAAATCGTCCATGCTAAATTCTCTTTGACTGTGCAACACAGGTAATGATTCTGGCAATACTTCTCTATGTTCAGCATCCATTTGAGTTGGTTCTACAGTTCTGTTTTCTTCCATTTCAATAGCTTTTCTCCATGAGCTCCTAATTTCAGTTACTACAATTAAAGGCGAGAAAAACACAATTTACTAACATTCCCAAACACAGAGCATGCAATGAATCATTTTATTTCTAACACTGAAGATAAAGCTCCTGATTCAGTATGTGTTCCATAAATATACTGGTTGGATGGCAAGGCTCTACAATGTAACCAATCCTAACATCAAAGAACCCCATCTCCAACTGATCACATACAAATAAACACATAGAAAGACAGCTGTTCTTAAAATGTGCATCAATTTTTATGCAGCACATATGAATTACATGTATTAAAAAGACCTTTTCTTGTCCATCTAAGCCACAGTTTGGCAAACATTTTCTATAAGGACCAGATAGTAATATTTTAGGCTTTGGAGGTCATCCATTCTGTCAACTACTTAACTCTGCCATGATAGCATGAAAGTAGCCATAAACAATGTCAACAAATGAAAATGCTCGGCCGGGCACGGTGGCTCAAGCCTGTAATCCCAGCACCTTGGGAGGCCGAGACGGGCGGATCATGAGGTCAGGAGATCGAGACCATCCTGGCTAACACGGTGAAACTCCGTCTCTACTAAAAAATACAAAAATCTAGCCGGGCGAGGTGGCAGGTGCCTGTAGTCCCAGCTACTCGGGAGGCTGAGGCAGGAGAATGGCGTAAACCCGGGAGGCGGAGCTTGCAGTGAGCTGAGA
>NC_045447.1:60898050-60901422 GCF_002776525.5 Piliocolobus tephrosceles | reverse complement strand
AAAAAAAAAAAATAACATTAACAAATAACTTCAGAATTTAACTTGCGTGAACTGAGTTCTGTAATGCTGACCAATGGTAGCACTGTGTGGTCACTTACCAGTGAAAAGCAGAATAGTGTTAAGGGATGGGGCTGGTTAGGAAAATCAAGTTCATGAACAACAATGCATCGAATCACTTTTGAAATATTTTAGACAGCAAAAAGAACAAAACCTACACGCAGTGATACGATACTGCAATGTGTTCTAATATTCAAAAAAAGAGGAAACTCAGCTAAGCAACAAACAACAATGACAAAGTATTTTAATAAAGTATAAACCTGGATACATTTATCTAACTATGTAATGTACCAAAATTTCTCAAATGTATCATTTGTATACTTTCAGGTAATGTTTAAAGAATGGGAAGTGGGTTCTACAACACAGTTGTAATATTAACTAAATAAGTTTATATTGAATCTATTCTCACTTTGGAGGAAAACCAATTTTGCTTTAACCATAATTGTTATTATCTGTAGCCTTCTTTATCCCATATTACTCCAGGTAATCAATAATTAACTGTATTTCACTTAGGATCCCAACAGCATTGAGAAAATACTTGTTTTTGATTTTCTTTTTTGAAACAGGGTCTCAGTCTGTCACTCAGGTTAGAGTACAGGGATGCAAACACAGCTCACTGCAGCCTCAATACCCTGGGCTTTAAGTGATCCTCCACCTCAGCCTCACCAGTAAGTAGCTGGGACTTCAGAGACGTACCACCATGCTCAACTGGTTTTTCTTTTTTACTTTTTTGTAGAGATGGGTTTCACCATGTTGCCCATGCTGGTCTCGAGCTTCTGGGCTCAAGTGTTCCTCTTGCCTAAACCTCCCCAAGTGTTGGGATCACAGGCATGAGTCACTGTGCCCATCCAATAACTGATATTTAAGTATACTCATTATAGTCTTTCTCACCTCTTCTACCAGATGATCTTGCTCTTTTTGAAATGGATCAATTTTTTTAGCTGGCAGAGACCCTCCAAATGCACTACTCTCTGTATTCGTTGCAACATCTAATAATGGAGAATTTTCCACTTCAAATTCTGGTATTTTCTTAGAAATTGCTTCGTTTTTTTCTTTGGGAGTTCTCATCTTTGTGTCCTGAAGAAGACAGATATGTAATGTTAAACTCTTAATAATCATGGCTGATCTTGAAGCTTTCTTCATTAGCAGTTCACTGGTTATCATGAACCTATAAAGGTTAAATTGTATGTCTCTGGCAGATTTAACTAATTCCAATATTCCCATTTAGCAATAAGGAATATATAAGTAGATATGGTACAAAATGTACAAATATTAGAAAATGTGAAAACAGAAATTAAATTTAACTGTGGTATCAAAAAAATAAATAATATTTTATAATTTAGTATGGCCAGAATTAATTGAGACTTATTTTAAAATATACCTTTTCAAGTAGTGTAACACTGTTTCTATCTGATGATGAAACTGACTGCAACAAGAAAGAGGCAGGGCTAAAAGGGAAAAAGACAACAAATCCAAGTTATAACAAGGAAAGAATTCCATTCCCTTTACAAGCCTACTCTAAAATCTGTCTGCCCCGTATCTGTCCGTTACGATTTCACTCAATTCGTCCCGGTCATCAAAAGGCAGTTTATTCTAGGGAGGCATGGTGACAAGCAGAGCAGTATTTCAGCCCAATTTGTGTATCAGCCTCCCAATTATGAAGACTTTACTTACCACATACTGAGTCAAGAGTATGTTGATTTGAAAGAGTTAAATGACAATGAATACTCCACAACCTGAACACAGGTTAAAAACAGATTCGAAACAGAATTGCATTATTACAATGTCACAGGGTCCAAATCACAGTTTCTTTGTAGCAGATGCTTTTTTTTTTTTTTTCTGAGATGCAGTTTCCCTCTTGTTGCCCAGGCTGGAGTGCAATGGTGCGATCTTGGCTCACCTCAACCTCCGCCTCCCAGGTTCAAGTGATTCTCCTGCCTCAGCCTCCCGAGTACCTGGGATTACAGGCATGCACCACAACACCTGACTAATTTTCTATTTTCAGTAGAGACAGGGTTTCTCCATGTTAGTCAGGCAGACTGCTCTCAAACTCCCAACCTCAGGTGATCTGCCCACCTTGGCCTCCCAAAGTCCTAGGATTACAGATGTGAGCCACCACACCCGGCCCAGCAGAGACTTATTTTTAAGATACTTTTGATACTTCATATCCAAAATCAATTTCTCATATGCTAAATTTTACTCTACAGCAAACATGTTACACTTTCACAGTAATGTCATAAGGTTAGAGTTTTAGTTTGCCGCATTCTGTTGTATTTCTTAATCTTTTGTATTCCCTTGCCCTTTTGGATAAATATTAAAACTTTATGCAGCTATTCATGCTAATTATAAAATGTTATTAAATTTAAAAATCTTCAAAGAAGTGGTAACTTTTTTACTTTGATCTTAAAAACCTTTAAAAGTTGGCCGGGCGCGGTAGCTCAAGCCTGTAATCCCAGCACTTTGGGAGGCCGAGACGGGCGGATCACGAGGTCAGGAGATCGAGACCATCCTGGCTAACGCGGTGAAACCCCGTCTCTACTAAAAAATACAAAAAACTAGCCAGGCGATTTGGCGGGCGCCTGTAGTCCCAGCTACTCGGGAGGCTGAGGCAGGAGAATGACGTAAACCCAGGAGGCGGAGCTTGCAGTGAGCTGAGATCCGGCCACTGCACTCCAGCCTGGGCGCGAGACTCCGTCTCAAAAAAAAAAAAAAGAGAAAAGATGGTGATCCCATTGTGGAAATTTATCCTAAGGGAAGAACATAGAGGAAAAAAGAGGAACACACTTTTTATAGTAGTAAAAAATAAAACTGAGAGAAAATTCAAGTCTAAAAATAAATGCAGTGTTACAAAGCTATTATCAATGAAAATTGTTAAATATGTTATTTAAACATACCACCAAAAAAATCACAACCATTTATACTATGTTAATGTTTTAAAATTTGGGGCTGGGCGTGGTGGCTCACACCTGTAATCCCAGCACTTTGGGAGGCTGAGGCAGGCGGATCACCTGAGGTCAGGAGTTCAAGACCAGCCTCACCAACATGGTGAAACCCCATATCTACTAAAAATACAAAAATTAGCCAGGTGTGGTCATGGGTGTCTGTCATCCCAGCTATTTGGGAGGCTGAAGCAAGAGAATCGCTTGAACCCGGGAGGTAGCAGTTGCAGTGAGCCGAGATCATGCCATTGTACTCCAGCCTGGGCAACAGGAGCAAAACTCCGTCTCAAAAATAAATAAATAAATAAAATTTTGTACTTTAGAATTTTGCATTTTAAAATTTGTATTTAGATTGTATCCATCCTTTGATTACAGC
>NC_045447.1:60894927-60897950 GCF_002776525.5 Piliocolobus tephrosceles | reverse complement strand
GCATTTTAAAATTTGTATTTAGATTGTATCCATCCTTTGATTACAGCCGTTTTTTTTTTTTTTTTTTTTTTTTGAGACAGAGTCTCACTTTGTCACCCACGCTGGAGTACAGTGGTGGGATCCTGGCTCACTGCAACCTCCATCTCCTGGGTTCAAGCACTTCTCCTGCCCCAGCCTCCTGTGTAGCTGGAATTCCAGGTGCCGACTACCACACCCAGCTAATTTTTGCAGTTTTAGTAGAGACAGGGTTTCACCGTGTTGGCCAGGCTAGTCTCAAACTCCTGACCTCAGGTGATCTGCCTGCCTCAGCATCCCAAAGTGCTGGGATTACAGGCGTGAGCCACCATGCCCAGCTAGAGCTAAATTTATATATGGTGGTATACAAAGCCTAGAAAAGTACTTGGCGGGGAAAAATGTTACAAGTGATTCCTTAAAAACTTTAACCAATTATTTCTCATTTTGATTTGCTGTTGTTGTTATATCAATAATTAGGAGAAAAATAAAAATAGAAACTATAAAAAGAGAAAGATATGAGACTAGAACTCAATTTCTAACACAAATGATGTTTAGCTGGCATGTATGCAAGATCATACTGCCCTCCTTGTCTTTGAAATGTGGTATAGGAGAAAACATAGAAGTTAGATGTCTAGAACAACAGCATCATTACCATTAGAAATATCATGGAACCCGCCCACACACACACACACACACACACACACAAAGCCACTGCAAAGAAAGCTAATGCTCACAGTGTACAGCAAAGGCATCACCAATTGCTGAATTCTGGTTTTAAGTATAATGCAGCCTCCATGAGCTCGCTCTGATCAGAACCAGAAATGAAAGCCAGGCAAGGTGGCTCACGTCTGAAATCCTAGCATTTTGGGAGGCCAGGGTGGGAGGATCACTTGAGCTCAGAAGTTTGAGACCAACCTAGGCAACATGGTGAGACTTCATCTCTAAAAAAAAAAAAATTAATTAGCTGGGTGTGGAGGCACATGCCTGCACTCCTAGCTACTTGGGTAGCTGAGATGTAAGGATCACTTGAGCCCAGAAGATCAAGGCTGCAGCGAGCTGTGGTTGCACCACTGCACTCCTGCCTGGGTAGCAGAGCAAGACCCTTCTCAAAAAAACAAACAAAAAAAAAGCCAGCAATGAGATTTATGGAAAAGACTACATATCTTTTGGTATCCGTGAATGACAACTGCATGTGATAGGGCTAATAACACTCTAAAAACTACATTCTTTCCATTTTTTAAGTTGAATGGTTATATTGATCATATCCACATATGAATTCCCCAGTTAACACATTGTTACTGATAAAAGATGATGTATTGCAGATAAAATAGTGTAATTGCTGAACTACATGCAAAAAAGGTATTCTTTTCTTTCATTAAGTACAGTCCATCTACGTTACATATTACTGATGGAACATTTAACTATATATACCTTTAACAGTGAAGAATTCTGAGCAGACTACTTCCATGTCCCAGGAACTTAGCTTTTCACAGTCCTTCTGTTCTGTCCCACTATCTAGCAATAATAATCTTTTATATCCCATTAACCATTTATCCCTCACCACCAAGCCTTCCCCTTCCTCCCTTCAATATCTCAAATCTATAATTAAAATAATCAGAATATAACTAAAAGATCCAGGAGCTTAGAAGACAGATATGGAAATCAAAGTATATCTAATATAAGTTCTTTTTCCTATATTAAGAGTTTCCATTTGAACTAAATTGTTAGGGATTGAGTTTCTGGCTCCTATAGAATTCTGATAGTATCTTGGTACAAAATTCTTCAAAAAAAGAATCTTTTTTTTTTTTCTTTCTTTTCAGATAGAGTTTCACTCTTGTTGTCCAGGCTGGAGTGCAATGGTACAACCTCAGCTCACCACAACCTCTGCCACCCGGGTTCAAGCAATTCTCCTGTCTCAGTCTCCCAAGTAAGTAGCTGGGATTAGGCATGCACCACCACACCCAGCTAATTTTTGTATTTTAAGCAGAGATGGGGTTTCACCATGTTGGTCAGGCTGGTCTCGAACTCCTGACCTCAGGTGAGCCACCCACCTCAGCTTCCTAAAGTGCTGGGACTACAGGCATGAGCCCCCGCACCAGGCCCCCCCCCAAAAAAAAAAAGTATCCTGAGTTTTAATGGGGTTCATGAATAAAATCTGCTATCTGTATTAATCTAGTATCCCCATCAATCTGTAGTCCAGCAAAACACCTTAATCAAAATATTTAATTTGCTCTCAAGGAAAGACAAATCAAAAATTTAACTGAGTTTGGGAAGCACCAATCATACCCTCCCCCAGCCTGCCATAAAAAGAAGTGTGATATGAGTGTAAAATGGGTAGACCAGTAACTTTACTATCTCTTCAACACCAGGTCCTCACGGAAGATTTCATTATTTTTCTTTAGGCACTCAAAAAATTAACATCAAATCCAGATAGACTAAAACATAGTTCTTCCACAACTAGTCCTGACTGCCTATGAACTAGATCACTGCAGAACCAATTACCAGTAACTCAATTTCACAAAAAAAGGTTTAACTCTGGTTAGTGTTACAGTTTTTACTAAGACTATATAGAATGATGAGTGATTCAATTCATTTAAAATTTAGGATTTTCTTTTATAATTTTCCAAAGTATTTTACTTTCATCTGTCCCTCATCTACTTGGGAAAGTTGTAATGAAAGACACCTATGTAGGCTAAAAAACAATAAAACAGCCAGGCGCGGTGGCTCAAGCCTGTAATCCCAGCACTTTGGGAGGCCGAGACAGGCGGATCACGAGGTCAGGAGATTGAGACCATCCTGGCTAACACGGTGAAACCCCGTCTCTACTAAAAAATACAAAAAACTAGCCGGGCGAGGTGGCGGGCGCCTGTAGTCCCAACTTGGGAGGCTGAGGCAGGAGAATGGCGTAAACCCGGGAGGCGGAGCTTGCAGTGAGCTGAGATCCGGCCACCGCACTCCAGCCTAGGCAACAGAGCGAGACTTCCTCTCAAAAAAAAAAAAAAAAAAAA
>NC_045447.1:60874645-60894827 GCF_002776525.5 Piliocolobus tephrosceles | reverse complement strand
AAAAAAAAAAAAAAAAAAAAAAACAATAAAACAAAAAAAAACCAAATACAGGAAAGTTTCTTCGTGTTTGATTGCTACTTAATAATGCTTAATTTCAATAAAGAACTAATATATTCCCCAATCGGATTACAAACATTTAGTTCACAGATTTTTTGCTCATAAAATCTGTAATCAGTCCAAAATGGGATAACAGAGAGAAAAAAAAGGCAATAAAGAAAATAGGAATATTACTGAAGGAAGTTAGAACAAAATTCAGTTTTTTCATATGTTAAATCTGGTAGTTACAGTAAATCAGAAGTTTTCCAACTTTTTTTAAGCATGGAACTCTTCTTACCAAATAGTTTACCAAACACCCCAATGTATAATATATATAAAAGAGCAACTTGCCCAGGCTAACGTGGGAAAAGGTTGGACCAGCCACGGGTTACATTACATTCATCCACAGCACCAAATGGCACTATAGGATATAGTCTGAAAACTATCTGGACAAGATGATCTCAAAGGCCCCCAAACACTTGAACTTAGAATAGTTTCAAAAAAGTTCACATACATAAAAAGGCAAAAACTCCCAAATTTGCATTAGATAATTTCCAAATAATCCCCATGAAACCCAATATTTAGATAAAGAATAGAAGGCAAAAAAATACCCATGTATCATAAATGTTGGATCTTTTCTAAAAATGTGAGTCTATGGTAGAAAAATATTGTCCAGTTAAAAGGGCAAAATTGGCTGGGCGCTGTGCCTCACATCTGTAATCACAGCACTTTGGGAGGCCAAGGAGGGCTGATCACCTGAGATCAGGAGTTCGAGACCAGCCTGGCCAACATGGTGAAACCCCATCTCTAGTAAAAATACAAAACTTAGCTGGGCGTGGTGGCAGGCACCTGTAATCCCAGCTACTCAGGAGGTAGCTTGCACCCAGGAGGAGAATCGTTTGAACCCAGGAGGCAGGGAGGTTGCAGTGGGCCAAGATAGCGCCATTGCACTCCAGCCTAGGAGACGAGAGCAAGACTCCGTTTAAAAAAAAAAAGGGGGGGGGGGGGGCAAAATTATGCACTATCCCAGAGTAAGTAAGACTGGAAACTGTTTTAAGATGGGAATAAAATTAATATAGAAAAAAACAATATAAAAATTAAATTTGGGTCAGGCATAGGGGGGTAATGACCATAATCCCAGCACTTTGGGAGGCCCAGGCAGGAGGATCACTTGAGGCCAAGAGTTAAAGACTAGCCTCTGCAACCTAGAAAGACCACACCTTTTGTTTTTCCTTTTAGAACAGACAGGGTCTTGCTATGCCTGGACTGGTCTAGAACTCCTGGGCTTAAGCGATCTTCCCACCTCAGCCTCCCAAAGTGCTAGGATTATAGGAGTGAGCCACTACATCCAGTGATTGGTGCATTTTTACAATCCTCTTGTAAGACAGAAAAGTTCTCCAATCCCCCACCCAACCCAGAAGTCCAGCTGGCCTCATCTCTCAGTCCCATCTGTATTTTTTATAAAATAAGAGTTTTTTTAAATGTTTAAGAAAAGAAAATCAAATTTGTTTTACCTGTTGGCTAGATCATGTAGAGCTCCCAAAGTATTATTGTCTCCTCTGCAACCATTTTCTTGGTTATGTTGCTTATGTGTATCTAAAGAAAATTAAAAATTGATTACTCTTTAATTAGGTTTGTACATTCTAACATTCAAGGATCCCTTGAAATTCTAGAACAACTTCTAAACAGAAGAAAACAGAAAAACCAAAATATGAACACTAATAGGAAAAGATAATTATTCAATTGATAAGTGTAAAGTGATGAGCAGAAAAGTAACAGAGAATATCTACCTTTTATAAAAGAAATGACGACTAATACTAAAACAAGTTTCTCAAAGAATCCATAATTCCCCAGTGTTATATGCTTCATGTTTACATACACAGATCATGAGATTATCACAAAAGCCAGCAAGGCCAAAAAGTTAGTCTTAGCATATTTCAGTGCACATTTATGATATCAGTCAATCTACATAATTATTCTTCAACCTATGACTGAATAACTACATGCTACTACCATACCCACATGCTACTACCATACCAACAATGGGAGAAAGAAATGAAAGATGGAGACATTGCCTCCGAAGAGTCAGTCTAGGAAAGGATAGTGATGTGTCAAGTGTTGTTATACTTCTACAGTATTATGACAGAAGTATATACAGAATTTAAGGAGGCAGAGGAGAGACATCCAGCCCAGACTGCGGAGTGGGAAGAAGGCATGAAGGTACTGAGAGAATGAGGTACAAGCTGCTATGATAGAGCACAGGGTACATCCAGTGGAAGCATGGTGGGAAGTAAGACTGATGAAGAAAGCCATGGCTGGATTACAGAAGATCTGATATTCCAAGGGCTTGACCTCTTTCAACATGTTACCTTCTGAAAGGCTTTTCCCAGTTGTATGTGTCCAAAGTGGAACAGAAGCCATAATGAAAGAAGATGACAACATGAAAACCAAGCAGTTACAGAAAAGAAGTAAGTAAGGATTAGAGAGGTAAAAAGTATATATCTATGACTACTAAATACTAGACAGACAGGTCAAAAAGCAGATTAAACATAACTAAAAGATAATCAGTGAGTTATAGGAGCGATCTAAAGAAAATACCTAGAATGAAGCCATGAGATACAAAAAAGTTGTAAATATGAATGAGAAGTTAAAAGATATGAAAGACAGAATCAGAAGTCCCAACAATAGGAGTTTCAGAAGGAAAGGATCAAAAGAAAAAGAGACAAAGTAATATTTTAAGAGATATTGGTGAATAAGTTTCTAAAACTGAAGATACGAGCTTTCAGAATAAATAAGACACACAAATCCCAAATAGGCTAAATAAAACAAAACTACATTTAGATATATCCCAATGAACCTGTGTAATACAAAAGAAAAATATTTTCTTTTTTTCTCTTTTTTTTTTTTTGGAGACAAGTTCTTGCTTTGTCACCCAGGCTGAGTGCAGTAGCACAATCATGACTCACTACAGCCTCGACTTCCTGGGCTCAAGTGATACTCCCACTTCAGCCTCCCAAGTAACTGGGGCCACAGGTGCGTGACACCATGCCCAGCTAATTTTTTGTGTTTTTTTTGTAGAGACAGGGTCTTACTATATTGCCCAGGTTGGTCTCCTAGGCTCAAGCAATCCTCCTGCCTCAGCCTCCCAAAGTGCTGGGATTACAGGCGTGAGCCACCACACCCAGCCAAAGAAAAATCTTAAAAGCAACCAGAAATCAAAAATTAACTAACTATAAATGAGCCGAGCCCAGTTACTCATGCCTGTAATACCAGCACTTTGGGAGGCCAAGGTGGGAGAATCACCTAAGGTCAGGAGTTCGAGACCAACCTGGCCAACATGCTGAAACCCCGTCTCTACTAAAAATGCAAAAGTCAGCTGGGCATGGTGGCACATGCCTGTAATCCCAGTTACTTGGAAGCCTGAGCTAGGGGAAGAGCTTGAACCCAGGAAGGAGAGGTTGCAGTGAGTGGAGATCATGCCATTGCACTCCAGCCTAGGCAACAACAGTGAAACTCCCTCTCAAAAAAAAAAGAAAACTTAACTCTCACACCTGTAATCTCAGCACTTTGGGAGGCCAAGGCATGCAGATCACTTGAGGTCAGTGGTTCAACATGGTGAAACCCCGTCTCTATTAAAAATACAAAAATTAGCTGGATGTGATGGCACATGCCAGGAATCCCAGCTACACGGGAGGCTTAGGCAGGAGAATTGCTTGAACCTGGGAGGCAGAGGTTGCAGTGAGCTGAGATTGTGCCACTACACTCGAGTCTGGGTAATAAAGACTCTGTCTCAAAAAAAAAAAAAAAAAAAATCAACTACAAATGAATGACAATTAGACCAACAGCAAATAGCCTCAAAAACAACAGAAAACAATGAGATCATATCATCGAAGTCTGAAAGAGAAATACGTGCCAATCAATCTAGAATTCTACATCCAACTAAACTATCATTCAAAAATTAGTGAAAATGAAGACATTTTCACAAAAAGACTGAGAATTTTACTATTCAGAGTTCAAGAACTAAGCATATACTTTGACATATACTTCTCAAAAGGAGAAGAACAAAAGAATAGACCAAAAATGTCACTAATCATGTTGCTCAATTTAAACACAGTAATTGTTAAAAACAATTTTTATCAATGTCATTAAAAAAAGACAGGCATTATTCTAGAATAAAAGTTACTAAGAGAATAAAACAATCACATGTAATGAACTAACCCTCTCTGGATCCTGGTTTGAAAAGTATAAACATTAATAAAGAACCTTTTGGAAGATAATAAAAAAAATTTCATTTATAAACTTTAAAAAAGAGGAAGAACAATATTACATATTGTTTATAGGTCTATACATAGGTAACAAATTTATTTTATAAACATACAACAGACTAAAGATTAGATTCAGAAAAGTGATTACCTCTGTGAAATCAGTAAGGAAGGTGAAGAAAGGCGGATATCCAAGGATTAACTATATATGTACATTTTTAAAAACCTAAAGTGAATATTGCAAACCTTTGCCAAAAAGGTGTTTAATAAACAAGTATTTATAGTATTATTCTCTGTATTTTTCAATATGCTGAAATATAATTTTAAAAAACATTTTTAAAGTAAATTAAGTAAGATGCAATATGTAAGGTATAGGAAGGCAGAAATGGTTGTTTTATCACAAAAAATATAATGTTTAAGTAGCCCAGCTCAGATCAAGGTTCTATACTAGGAGAAAAAAAAAGGGGGGACTCCCAAGAGTACCACTTCCAACTGGACTTCCTAAACCGACACATTTTCCCTTAGTATAAAGGCAAGTAGAGAATCTCCAAATGGACATGAGAATTTCATAGATTCGAAGGGGTAAAGTAACCCTGGTGAGAGTGCAAAAGCCCTTTCCCAACTGAAATGAAAACACAACACAATGCCAAGAGCTCTGTTGGCTAGTGGATTTGAAAAAAAAAAAAAAAAACAGAGCGAGAGAGAGAGAAATAATTCAAAAATAAAAGAGTTAAAAACAAAGCCAAGAGCTATCAAAAGAATTCTACCCTAATTAAGGACTGTCCACAGCCACCATGGAACCAGAATGCTCTATCTGAAGCTCCTCGTCATTTATCAAACCATGCAGCCTTTTATTTTTTTTAAGAGAAAGGGTCTCATGCTCACTTCAGCTGCACATATATTAAAATTGGAACAATACAGAGATTAACATGGCCCCTGAGAATGGATAACACTAATTTTTAATTTAAAAAAAATTTTTAAGTTAAAATTTAAGAAAAAGGGCCAGGTGCGGTGGCTCACACCTGTAATCCCAGCACTTTGGGAGTCTAGGCAGGCAGATTGCCTGAGCTCAGGAGTTTGAGACCAGCCTAGGCAAAACGGTGAAACCCGATCTCTACTAAAATACAAAAAATTAGCTGGGCGTGGCGGCGTGTGCCTGTAATCTCAGCTACTGGGGAGGCTAAGGCAGGAGAATTGCTAGAACCCGGGAGGCGAAGGTTGCAGTGAGCCGAGATTGCACCACGGCACTCCAACCTGGATGACAGAGTGAGATTCTGTCTCAAAAAGAAACAAAAAAATTTAAGAAAAAGAGAAAGAGAGAGAGGGGGTCTTATTCTGTTGTCCAGGCTAGAGCATTGTGCAGTGGAGCAGTAATAGCACCCTTGAACTTCTGGGCTCAAATGATCCTCCTACCTCAACCTCCTAAATAGCTAGGACTACAGACACACACCACCATGCCTAGCTAATTTTTCATTTTTTGTAGAGACTGGGTCTCACTATGTTGTCCAGGCTGGTCTCGAACTCCTGGGCTTAAGCAATCTTCCACCCTCTGCTTCTCAAAGTGCTGGGATTACAGGTGTGAGCCACTATGCCCAGCCCCATGCAGACTTTTCTATGTCTTCTCTTCTGGTTGCACCTAAACTGAGCCTTGCTCTCTGGTCTATAATCTTTCCCAACCAGTGTCCTCCCCAAATACACCTGACTCTCAAACCAATTACCTATCCCAGTGATTAAGTCCTGTGCTAACTGCTGTCATGACCTTTCGCCTGAGTGAACTACAGCCTACAACTATTACCTGTTCCAATTTGGCTGTATAATTTGTTTTTTATTCATTCATTCCTTATCTATCCTCTATTTACTGAATCTAATTGTCTTGTACACATGTGCTAATTAACACAGGTTAATTATTGTACTATTCTTTCATGTTAAAAAAAAATTGTGAGCTTCCACAAAAAACCTGTACGGAATGTTTATAGAAGCATTACTCATAATAGCCAAAAGGTGAAAACAACCCAAATGTCCATCAACAGACGAATGGATAAACAAAATGTGGTAGAAGCATACAATGGCATATATTCATAAAAAAGGAATGCAGTATTGACTGATACATGCTACAACTTAGATGAACTTTGAAAACGCTATGCTAAGTGAAAGAAGCCAGTCACAAAACTCTATGTATGATATGATTCCATCCATACAAAAATCCAGAACAGGGAAATCTGGAGACAGAAAATATCTTAGTAATTGCTTTGAACTGGAGAAATGAAGGGGGATTGGGGGGTAATAGCTAAAGGGTATGAGGTTTCTTTTTCAGGTGATGAAAATGTTTACAATTGTGATGATGGTTGCACATAGTTGTGAATTTAGCAAAAAATAAGAAATCATACATTTTCAATGAGTGAACTGTATGATATGTGAATTCTAACTCAACAAATCTGATTTTTAAAAATTGAAGGCTGATACATGCTACAAGATGTAAAAAACTTGAAAATACTGTACATGTGGTGCCTCACACCTATAATCCCAGCATTTCGGGAGACCAAGGAAGGGGAATTGCTTGGAATCAGTTCGAGAAAACATTGTGCAAAGTTAAAAACAATGCAAGTGAAAGAAGCCAGAAACAAAAGGCCTCATATTATATGACTTCATTTATATGAAATATCCAGAACAGGCAAATCCACAGAGATAAGAAGTACATTAATGGGCTGGGCGCAGTGGCTCACACCTATAATCCCAGCACTTTGGGAGGCCGAGACGGGCGGATGATTTGAGGTCAAGAGCTCAAGACCAGCCCGACCAACATGGTAAAACCCAGTCTCTACCAAAAATACAAAAAAAAAAATTAGCTAGGTGTGGTGGCACATACCTATGATACCAGCTACTCAGGATGCTGAGGCAAGAGCATTAATTGCTTGAACCCAAGATGGAGGCTGCAATGAGCTGAGATTGCACCACTGCACTCCAGCCTGGGCAACAGAGCAAGACTCCACCTCAGAAAAAAAAAAGAAAAAGTACATTACCGGCTGCCAGGGACTAGCGGGGAAAATGGAAGTGACTGGTTAATGGGTTAGAGGGTTTTTTTGAGATGATGAAAATATTCTGGCGGCTGGGGCTCAGTGGCTCACACCTGTAATCCCAGCACTTCGGGAGGCTGAGACAGGTCAATCATTTGAGCCCAGGAGTTCAAGACCAGCCTGGGCAATACAGTGAAATCCCATTTCTACAAAAAAAAAATTACAAAAATTAGCCAGGTGTGGTGGCGCACACCTCCAGTCCCAGCTATGTGACAGGCTGAGGTGGGAGGATCACTTGAGCCTGAGGTAGTCAAGGCTACAGTGAACTGAGATTGTGCCACTGCACTCCAGCTTGGGCAACAGAGTGAGACCCTGTCTCAAAAAAAATCAAAGAAAAAGTTCAGAAACTAGATAGTGATGATGACTGCACAACACTGTAAATGTACTAAATGCCACTGAGTTGTATACTTTGCAATAACTGAAACTGTGAATCTTAGGTTACATGCATTTCACCACAGTTAAAAAAATGGAGGAAAAAAAACAAGGAATATAAAGAACTATTATAATAATGAAAAAGAATGACAGGAAGGAGGTTTCAAAGAGAAAAACAAATAAACAACCAACCTGGAAGTGAAGCAGGATACTGACAAAGAATACTCTTTGCATATACTTCTTCTGAGGCAGGATCAAACGAAAGGGGAGACATTGGTGGTAAAAGATCTACAGACTTAAAACAGAAAATTCACAATTTTGAAGTAAACATATTTGCTAACTACTACAATAACAATGCTGAGTTAATCTATGAATAGATTATTTTCTCCCTAAGAAAGACAGAATTACCAAGCATGTATCAGATAACTATTTTTATTTGTTTATTTTTCTTAAAGATAGGGTCTCACTCCCTCGTCCAAGCTAAAGCGCAATGACATTATCATAGCTCACTGCAGCCTCAAACTCCTGGGCTTAAGCAGTCCTCCCACCTCAGCCTCTCGAGTAGCTAGGCCTACAAGGACATACCACAACACCCAGTTTTGGGGGTTTTTTTTGGTAGAGAAGGGGTCTCACTTTGTTGTCGAGGCTGGTCTCCAATTCCTGGCCTCAAATGATCCTCCTGCCTCAGCCTCCCAAAACAATGGGATGACATGTGTGAGCCACCACGTCCAGCCCTATAACTATCTTTAAAGCAAAGTACAACATTAGGAGCAAGGGGGATTACTTAGTCCTTGAATTTCTCAAACATCACAGTACTTCACATCAAGAGGACTCTTTTTTTTTTTTTGATACGGAGTCTCGCTCTGTCGCCCAGGCTGGAGTGCAGTGGCAGGATCTCGGCTCACTGCAAGCTCCGCCTCCCGGGTTCCCACCATTCAAGAGGAGTCTTGCTTTCTGGCTGGGCACAGTGGCTCACGCCTGTAATCCCAGCACTTTAGGAGGCAGAGATGGGTGGATCACCTGAAGTCAGGTATTCAAGACCAGCCTGACCAACATGATGAAACCCCATCTCTACTGAAAATAAAAAAATTAGCCGAGCATGGTGGCAGGCACCTTTAGTCCCGGCTACTTGGGAGGCTGAGGCAGTAGAACCACTTGAACCTGGGAGGCAGAGGTTGCAGCGAGCTGAGATCATGCCACTGCACTCCAGCCTGGGCAACAGAGCAAGACTCTGTGACAAAAAATAATAATAATAATAATTGTCGGCCGGGCACGGTGGCTCAAGCCTGTAATCCCAGCACTTTGGGAGGCCGAGACGGGCGGATCACGAGGTCAGGAGATCGAGACCATCCTAGCTAACACGGTGAAACCCCGTCTCTACTGAAAATACAAAAACTAGCTGGGCGAGGTGGCAGGCGCCTGTAGTCTCAGCTACTCGGGAGGCTGAGGCAGGAGAATGGCGTAAACCCGGGAGGCGGAGCTTGCAGTGAGCTGAGATCTGGCCTCTGCACTCCAGTCCAGGCGACAGAGCAAGACTCCGCCTCAAAAAAAAAAATACTACTAATAATAATAATTGTTTTCTTTTTAATACAATCCTTCGAATCTAAAAATATTAACTGTAAATGACAACAGCAACTTATGGATATTATATTATATATATATTTAGAAAAATTACAGAAACCATAACATAGAAACTTTAGACTCAAATGCAAAGATGACATACATACAACATTTCTAGGTCATTCGTAACACAATAAATTCACCAACTGCCATTTATTAAACTATTCTCCAAAAGGCAAATAGGCTGAGTGCAGTTGCTCACGCCTGTAATCCCAGTACTTTGGGGAGGCCGAGGCAGGAAGATCACTTGAGTCTAGGAGTTTGAGACCAGCCTTGGCAATGTAGGGAGACTCTATCTATAAAATTAAAGAAAAAATTAGCCAGGCTTGGTGGTACACACCTGTAGTCCCAGCTACTCAGAAGGCTGAGGTGGGAGGATTGCTTGAACCCGGAAGTTCAAGGTTACAACAAGCTATGATCATGCCACTGTACTCTAGCCAGCTATGATGGTGCCACTGCAGTCCAGCCAGCTATGATCGTGCCACTGTACTCCAGCCAGCTATGATCGTGCCACTGTAGTCCAGCCAGCTATGATCATGCCACTCTACTCCAGCCTGGGCAACAGAGCAAGACACTGTTTCAAAAAAAAAAAAAAGTGGGGCAGGGAGAACAGGGGCAAGTCAACATTACTTACTGGAGTCCAACCTTTAATTAGACTGAAAGGAGACAAACCAAGAAATTCTTTCCACTTTTTATGCCATTCTCCTTGCTTTACAACAACAGATTGTCTTATAGTTGTGAGATCATTTTTTATTCTATACCTATAATAGCACAAAAAAACTTTATTCAAAATATGAAGATACCAAAAAAGCACTGAGTCAAATTTAAGAAAATAACAATAGTTGTAGAGAAGTGAAAGGAAATGGAACTGAAAGTTTAATCAGTATACCACATATAAATTAAATAAACTTCTCACAGGTGAATATTCAGAACCTAAAATACCTTTCTCTTTTTATGACCATAAAGAAGGCAGGAAGCAGTGTCTCATGCCTGTAATCCCAGCACTTTGGGAGGCCAAGCCGGGCGGATTACTTGAGGCCAGGAGTTCAAGATCAGCCCGGCCAATGTGGTGAAACCTTGTCTCTATGAAAAATACAAAAATTAGCCAGGCATAGGAGTGGGTGCCTGTAATTCTAGCTACTAAAGAGGCTGAGGCAGGAGAATCACTTGAACCCAGGAGGCAGAGGTTGCAGTGAGCCAAGATCATGTCATTGCACTCCATGCACTCCAGCCTGGGAGACAAGAGTAAAACTCCGTCTCAAAAATAAAAAATAAATAAAAAAAAAAATGTTTTTAAAAAAATATTTAAAAAAAAAAAAAAAAAAGACCAGAAAGAGGCCTCATACGGTGCCTCACACCTGTAATCCCAGAACTCTGGGAGGCCGAGGCAGGTGGATCACGTGAGGTCAGGAGTTCGAGACCAGCCTGACCAACATGGTGAAACCCTGTCTCTACTGAAAAACAATGATAATAATAATAATACAAAATTGGCCGGATGCGGGGGCGCGCCCCTGTAATCCCAGCTACTCAGCAAGCTGAGGCAGGAGAATCACTTGAAATCAGGAGGCAGAGGTTGCGGTAAGCCGAAATAGTGCTATTGCGCTCCAGCCTAGGCAACAAGAGGGAAATGCCATCTCAAAAGAAAAAAAAAAAAAAAGCAATAATATATCTATTACTCCATTTTATTTATTTATTTATTTATTTATTTATTTTTTTTTTTTTTGAGATGGAGTCTCACTCTCTCACACAGGCTGGAGTGCAGTGGTGCAATCTCAGCTCACTGCAACCTCCGCCTCCCAGGTTCAAGTGATTCTCCGGTCTCAGCCTGCTAAGTAGCTGGGATTACAGGCACATGCCTGGCTAATTTTTGTCTTTCTGGTAGAGACAAGGTTTCCCTATGTTGGCCAGAATGGTCTTGAACTTCTGTCGTGAGGTGATCCACCTACCTCAAGCCTCCCAAAGTGCTGGGATTGCAAGTGTGAGTCACCACACCCAGCTACTCCATTTATTTTTAAAATAGAATTTCTTCCTTGCTCTAAACTTGAGTAGGACTTTCACTCCCACTCTCTGTCCATTCCTATAAGCATACCATACTTTCTATTCTTTCTGCTCAATTAAAAAACTGTTCAAGTGGCTGAGGCAGGCCAGTCACCTGAGGTCAGGAGTCCAGACCAGCCTGGCCAACATGGTGAAACCCCATCCCTACTACAAATACAAAAATTAGCCAAGCGTGATGGCACGTGCCTGTAATCTCAGCTACTCGGGAGGCTGAGGCAGGAGAATCGTGTGAACCCAGGAGGTGGAGGTTGCAGTTAGGGGAGATCATGTCATTGCACTCCAGCCTGGGCAACAGAACAAGACTCTGTCTTAAAAAAGAGAGGCCGGGCTTGGTGGCTCACACCTATAGTCCAAGAACTTTGGAAGGCCAAGGCGGGTGGATCACCTGAGATCGGGAGTTCGACATCAGCCTGACCAACATGGAGAAAACCCGTCTCTACTAAAAATACAAAATTAGCCAGGCATGGTGGCACATGCCTGTAATCCTAGCTACTCGAGAGGCTGAGGCAGGAGAATCACTTGAACCCAGGAGGCAGGGGTTGCAGTGAGCTGAGATCGCACCATTGCACTCTAGCCTGGGCAACAAGGGCGAAACTCATCTCAAAAAAACCAAAAAAACCTTTTCTAAGGCCCAGTTTTATGATTAGACCCAACAAAAGGAAACTACAGAAAAGCTAAAATTATTTCATAAAAAAATTATCGGCTGGGCGTGATGGCTCAAGCCTGTAATCCCAGCACTTTGGGAGGCCGAGACGGGCGGATCACGAGGTCAGGAGATCAAGACCATCCTGGCTAACACAGTGAAACCCCGTCTCTACTAAAAAATACAAAAAACTAGCTGGGCGAGGTGGTGGGCACCTGTAGTCCCAGCTACTCGGGAGGCTGAGGGAGGCTGAGGCAGGAGAATGGCGTAAACCCGGGAGGCGGAGCTTGCAGTGAGCTGAGATCCGGCCACTGCACTCCAGCCTGGGAGACAGAGCGACACTCCAACTCATAAAAAAAAAAAAAAATTATCATTCAGGGCAAATCATTTATCCCACTAATTTTCCTTTTCCTTTCTGCTTCACATATATCTCCAAGAGTTGATTATGTAAGGTTTTTGAGTACTAGAATTCTCATACTTGTTTGCCAAAGCTGAAGAGCTATTAAAGTTATATCAGTTTTGTTAAGAAAACCACCCTACTCCTCCCACGGTAAAATAACAGATCTTTTCAGAGTACCTCATATGCTTCAGATCTGATAATCTTTCCTTCTGAAATTTGGTCTCTTTTTCAAGGTAGTGAAGGTCTACCGTCAATCTTGCCTCATCAGCCTGACACCGTTCATACTTCATCACTTTCAAGACTTCATTTAATAACTGAACAACTGTCACGAGGTTCAGTTTTCCAGCCTCATAAACATTTCCTATATGCAACTAAGGAATCAGGAGGAGAAAAAATTGGTGAACTATAGGTTATTATAATAATAAACTAATACATAAAAATATTTATGTTTTTTATTATTAAAGTTTATCTTAAAGAAAAGAGAAGGGCCAGATGCGGTAGCTCACGCCTGTAATCCCAGCACTTTGGGAGGCCAAGCGGGGTGGATCACCTGAGGTCGGGAGTTCAAGACCAGCCTGACCAATATGGAGAAACCCCATCTCTACTAAAAATACAAAATTAGCTGAGCATGGTGACACATGCCTGTAATCGCAGCTACTCGGGAGGCTGAGGCAGGAGAATCGCTTGAACCCGGGAGGCAGAGGATACAGTGAGCCGAGATCACACCACTGCACTGCAGCCTGGGCAATAAGAGCGAAACTCCATCTCACACACACACACAAAAAAAGAGGGAGGCCGGGCGCAGTGGCTCAAGCCTGTAATCCCAGCACTTTGGGAGGCCGAGACGGGTGGATCACGAGGTCAGGAGATCGAGACCATCCTGGCTAACACGGTGAAACCCCCTCTCTACTAAAAATACAAAAAATTAGCCGGGCGTAATGGCGGGCACCTGTAGTCCCAGCTACTCGGGAGGCTGAGGCAGGAGAATGGCGTAAATCCGGGAGGCGAAGCTTGCAGTGAGCTGAGATCCGGCCACTGCACTCCAGCCTGGGCGACAGAGCCAGACTCCGTCTCAAAAAAAAAAAAAAAAAAAGAGGGAAAAAAGGAATCAAATATCCCCAAACATAAAATGACGTAAATAATTTTGGCCCAATGAAAACTACTAAAACTACTAGGAAAGAATTAACATGCCTTGCTACATTTTTTGCTACATTTTTATATTATGCAAAAGGTTGAAAACTAGAATAAAAGAAATGTTAATAGATGGAAAGAAAAATAAAGATTAAGCAGAAACAGTGGGTTTAGTGAAAAGACCATAAATTCATTTTTTAACAGAAGGTACAAATCAATAACCCCTAAAGGCTGTATCTGTACTTAAACATGTTTCTTTGGCTTACACAGTTCTATGTCTTAAAATCATTTGAATTTGTCCCCAATTTTTTTTTTTTTTTTTGAGACAGGGTCCCACTCTGTCTCCCAGGTTGGATGCAGTGGCTCAATCTTGGTTCACTGCAGCCTCCGACTCCAGCTTGCAAGCGATCCTCCCACCTCAGCCTCCCAAGTAGCTGGGACTACAAATGTGCACCACCATGGCCAGCAAATTTTTGTATTTTTAGTAGAGACGGGGTTTCATAATGTTGGCCAGGCTGGTCTCAAACTCCTGACCTCAGGTGATCTGCCCACCTCAGCTTCCCAAAGTGCTGGGATTACAGGCGTGAGCATGCCCAGAGAGTTTCCAAACTTTTTAAATCATAGATTTCACACAAAAATTATGGGCCAGGCACAGTGGTTCACGCCTGTAATCCCAGCACTTTGGGAGGCCGAGGCAAGAGGTTCATTTGAGGTCAGGAGCTCTAAGCCAGCCTGGCCAACATAGTGAAACCCCGTCTCTACTAAAGAGGTGTCCCTCTTCAGAGTCACAACAATATTTTATCTTTGTATCTCTCCAGCATATAGTAGATGCTTGATGAATTGTGTTTTCTAAGAAAACAAAAAAGTAAACTATCCAGATAATGTTCCATAAGCAAGTGGAAATAACTGGATGGAGTTTGGGTTGATGAGGAGAGACTGCTGAAGTCATGAAATTGGTAGAAAATACAAATATATTCATAATGAGGGAAAGAAAAAGAGGGCATTAAAAGAACCATGGAGAACATTATTTAAAAGTTAGACAGAAAGGCCAGGCATGGTGGCTCATGCCCCAGCACTTTGGGAGGCCAAGGCGGGCGAATCACAAGGTCAGGAGTTCGAGACCAGCCTAGCTAACATGGTGAAACCCCATATCTACTAAAAATACAAAAATTTAGCTGGGCACAGTGGCGGGAGCCTGTAATCCCAGCTACTCGGGAGGCCAAGGCAGGAGAATCACTTGAACTGGGAGGCGGAGGTTGCAGTGAGCCGAGATCGCGCCACTGCACTTCAGCCCAGGTGACAGAGTAAGACCTAAAAAAAAAAAAAAAAAATGGTTAGATAGAAAAAAGGAAACCATGCCGAGCACAGTGGCTTACGCCTGTAATCCCAGTACTTTGGGAGGCCGAGGCGGGTGGATCACTTGAGGTCAGGAGTTCAAAACCTGCCTGGCCAACATCGTGAAACCCCATCTCTATTAAAAATACAAAAATTACCCAGGCATGGTAGCACACGCCTGTAATCCCAGCTACTTGGAAGGTTGAAGCAGGAGAATGACTTGAACCAAGGACGGGGAGATTGCAGTGAGCCAAGATCATGACACTATACTCTAGCCTGGGTGACAGTGTGACTCTGTCTCAAAAAACAGAAAAAAAAGAAACCACTGTGAAAAACACAGCAGCAGTCTGAAAGATCATAGAAAAGCAGAGACACTGAGTTTATAAAGCTAAAAGAAGAAGACTATATAAGCAATACTTAACAGTATTTCAAGATAAAACAGAAGCCAGGGGATGGAGACCTTTTAAAAGGACATTTAGCAATTAGGAGATCACTGTTCTTCTCTTTAAGAATTTATAATGAACTAGTACAGTACCATCTTCCTACTAAGAAACTTCATACTGTCTACACTATATAATGTAGTACTGTACAGGTATGGGGCAATTAATAAAACTCGATAAATATAAATATACACACCTTTAACAGTATCCCTCCTTATGAAAGTTTTACTAAATACACTCATAGAAATAAATTCTGGCCAGGTGCAGTGGCTCACGCCTGTAATCCCAGCACTTTGGGAGGCCGAGGTGGGTAGATCACCTGAGGTCAGGAGTTCAAGACCAGCCTGACCAACATGGAGAAACCCCACCTACTAAAAATAGAAAATTAGCTGGGCATGGTGGCACATGCCTGTAATCCCGGCTACTTGGGAGGCTGAGGCAGAACAATCGCCTGAACCCGGGAGGCGGAGGTTGCAGTGAGCCAAGACCATGCCACTGCCCTCCAGCCTAGGCAATAAGAGCAAAACTCTGCCTCAAAAAAAAGAAAGAAATTCTGAAAGCAGAAGAACACTGCAAGAAAATATACAATTACATCACAGGAGTTTTCTCAAAAGCTTCCTTAATATCAAATGCTTACCTGAAACATTTGTTTCTCAATCTTGTCAAGTAAGAGCCTTGGAATATTAATAGCAACATCAGTTCCATCTAAAGCATATTGGTTAACAAAACTAAGGACCGAACTAACAACTTCTCTCTCTTTTTCCAAAAACATGAGTGTTTCATTCACTGAAGCCCACAAAGACCGAACCTTTGGAAACAGAAACAAAATATTAAAGTTCACAAATATTCTATATATATTTTTTTAAAATGTAAATATATGGTCACTCTTAGTAACAAATTTCCTAGAATGATGTCTAATAAGAAAATTAAATAATTATACTTCAATAGTTTAAAACTCCCTTTGGATATTATTTCCAAAGGGAGTTTTTGAAAAATGTATCAGGAGAATCTAGCTCACTGTAATTTTCAAACAAATCTAAGAATTTTTTTGTTTTTAGAGATGGGGTCTTACTCTGTTGCCCAGACCGGACTCAAACTCCTGGGCTCAAGCAATCTTCCCACATCAGCCTCCCAAGTAGCTGGGACTAAAGGCACACACCGCTGCACCCAGCTCCAAATCTAAGAAACCTTATACAAGATACAGTTAGTATTTTCTATATGCTGACATGTAATCAATCTACCAAAGATCATTCGGGGAGAAATAATTTTTAAAATTTTTCAAGAGAAGCCGGGCGCGGTGGCTCATGCCTGTAATCCCAGCATTTTGGGAGGCCAAAGTGGGCAGATCACAATGTCAGGAGATCGACACCATCCTGGCTAACACGGTAAACCCCGTCTCTACTAAAAATACAAAAAATTAGACGGGCGTGGTGGCGGAAGCCTGTAGTCCCAGATACTCGAGAGGCTGAGGCAGGAGAATGGCGTGAACCCAGGAGGCTGAGGGTGCAGTGAGCCGAGATCACGCCACTGCACTCCAGCCTGGGGGACACAGTAAAACTCCATCTCAAAAAAAAAAAAAAAAAAAATTTTTTTCAAAAGAAAAAAACTACTACATCTCAATTTTAAGTCATTCAGTTTGAGGAAGTTAAAGTGTGGGAAATTATGCCTCATTAAAAACAAAAAATCTTAGGCATATACTAATCTATATTCATTAAAATTGATATACAAGAATATTTAGGCAGGCACAGTGGCGCACACCTGTAATCCCAGTTACTCAGAAGGCTGAGGTAAGAGGATCCCTTAAGCCCAGGATCCTTGCAAAAAAAAAAAAAAAAGAATACTCACAGAATGTCTATTTGTAATAATCAAAAAGTAGAAACAATCCAAAGGTCCATCTACAGTAAAAAGGGTATACTGGTGCTATGTTCATAAAATAGAACACTAAGCAACAATGAGAATAAACACACTATGATTACACACAATAGCATGGATAAATACCATAAACAATGTTGAGCCAAAGTCAGACACAAAAGAATATATTCTATATACTCGCATTTATATGAAGCTCAAAAACAGGCAAAACTAATCTTTAGTGTAACACGTGAGGGCAGTGTTTCCCCGTGGGGGGAAACAGTGTAAACTAAACAGGTTCAAGGAGGATTCTAGGGTGCTAGTAACATTCTATTTCTTAAACGATATTGGCTATATGGACATGTTCACTTTGTGAAAATTTGTCAAGCTATATACTTATGAGTTACACATTTCTTGTATATACGTTACGCTTTAACAGAATTTACAAAAGAGGGAGGGAGGTGGAGAAATATAATTATACACATGTTCTTCCTGCATGATAAAAATACAGTATTAAATATCTCTAATTAGTTCACTTTTTTTTTCCTTTTTTCTTTTTCTTTTTTTTTTTTTTTGAAACAGGGTCTCATTCTGTCACCTAGGCTGGAGTGCAGTGGCACAATCTTGGCTCAATGCAACCTTTGCCTCCCAGGTTCAAGTGATTCTCGTGCCTCAGCCACCCAAGTAGCTGGGACTACAGGAGAGTACCACCATACCAGGCTACTTTTTAATTTTTGGTAGGGTTTCACCATGTTGGCCAGGCTGGCCTTGAACTCCTGGCCTCAAGTGATCCGTCATCCATCTTGGCCTCCCAAAGTGCTCGCAGGTGTGAGCCACTGTGCCCCCACCTCTTTTTTTTTTTTTAAGACGGGTCTCGCTCTGTTGCCCAAGCTGGAGTCCACTGACACAACAAGAGCACACTGCAGCCTTGAGCTCCTGGGCTCAAACAATCCTCCTGCCTCAACCTCCTGAGTAGGTGAAACTATAGGTGTGTGCCACCCTAAGTATCTCTGACATGTTGCATGGCAAGGTAAAGTTGTTCCCAAAGGAACACTCATTGGCTAGCAGTCTAGAGGTCTCACAGGATGGCATTTCCTTGATGAATCTGTAATTATCTAGGATCTGGTTCTCAGATTTTCCAAGTCTAGATTTTTATCTTGTCAAGGGCTCAAAGTTGACTGTACTCAGAAAAAACAAATATGAACCAAACTCAGAAGAGACTGCTGTGAAAACTTTAATAGGCTCTGCAAATTATTTTAATTATATAATTTGCAATAAGAGATTCACTAAATGGAAAATTCCGTGAAGGAAGTGACTTTGCCTTGCCTGTTCTCCTCATTGTTTTGGCCCTAGTATCTACAAGATACCTAGCACATATCAGATATCAATAAGCATTCACTGAATAAAAATATTTCCTTAAGAGGGCGCTCACCTTTACAAGTGACAATGTGCCTTGGAAGCCAAATTTATACCCACAGCAGCTTGGCGTGGCAATCACAGAATCACAACAAAGAGCTTGAGAGAGATTTTATCCAAAAAAAAAAAGAAAACCTAAGAAAATACTTAACTCACATCAAAGTCAAACTCTGGAGGTCTCAGATCATTTTCATTTGTCAGAATCCTCCCTCCTGCCAAACCAGCCTCATTTTGATTCCTCATTTTCCTTTCATACTTAACATCTCCCTGCAGTTAACCCATTTTACTTAGATAAATTAATACCACTGACAAGTATAACCTTGTAACTGACAAGGTTATACTACAATCAAGCAGAGCTTTTTGTACTGGGGTGGAGAATTTTTAATTAATCATATCTAAAAACCCTTTTGAATATAATTAAGCTTATGAATTATAAGTTCATTTTTCCATTATATTCAAGTGTTTTAAAGGCACTCCATTAATATCTTTATACATATGACCTATGAGTTTAAAAAAAAAAAAAAGTAATAGTACTATAAAAAGAAATGGGACCGGGCACATTGGCTCACGTCTGTAATCCCAACACTTTGGGAGACCGAGGCAGACGGATCACCTGAGGTCAGGAATTCAAGACCAGCTTGGCCACCATGGTGAAATCCTGTCTCTACAAAAATATAATAATTAGCTGCACATATTGGCATGCACCTGTAATCTCACCTACTAGGGAGGCTGAGGCAGGAGAATCACTTGAACCCAGGAGGCGGAGGTTGCAGTGAGCCTGAGACCATGCCACTGCACTCCAGCCTGGGAGAGTGAGACTCCGTTTCAAAAAGGGGAGGGGAAGGGCAAGGGGAAGGGAGGCTGGGCGTAGTAGCTCATGCCTATAATCCCAGCACTTTGGGAGGTCAAGGTGTGCAGATCATCTGAGCTCAGGAGTTCAAGACCAGCCTGGCCAACATGGTGAAACTCTGTCTCTACTAAAAATACAAAATTAGCTAGGTGTGGTAGCGCATGCTTGCAATCCCAGCTACTCAGGAGGCTGTGGCAAGAGTATCACTTGAACTCAGGAGTCAGAGGTTGTAGTGAGCCAAAATCATGCCACTATACTCCAGCCCGGGCTTACAGAGCGAGACTCCATCTCCAAAAAAAAAAAAAAAAAAAAATGTGCTAAATAGACTCTGAGTCTCACCAACTGAGCAAACACTGCATATCACAGAATTTTAAAAGATTAAATTTCTCCTTTTGTAAGTTGTCTCACCTTTTGAATTTTTTCTTCTATATTACTGTGGTCATCATAGGGTTCCATTCTAATAAAAATTAAATAATCTAGTTAGTCACATAAAAATCACATGGTAATTTAATATCCAAAGAGCTAATTAGTCTGCTAACCCACCCACCAACAACCACCCCAACAAAAACTAAAATTTAATCTGAAAGCTATAATAATTTATTAGAAGAACTGGACTAGCAGTCATAACAATGCTCTAATCCTATCATCATCTGGCTATTGATATATTATTTTTTTTTTTTTTTTTTTTTTTTTT
>NC_045447.1:60852873-60874545 GCF_002776525.5 Piliocolobus tephrosceles | reverse complement strand
GTCACCCAGTCTGGAAGTCTGGAGTGCAGTGGCCAGATCTCAGCTCACTGCAAGCTCCCCCTCCCGGGTATACGCCATTCTCCTGCCTCAGCCTCCCGAGTAGCTGGGACTACAGGCGCCCGCCACCTCGCCCGGCTAGTTTTTTGTATTTTTTTAGTAGAGACGGGGTTTCACCGTGTTAGCCAGGATGGTCTCGATCTCCTGACCTCAGGATCCACCCGTCTCGGCCTCCCAAAGTGCTGGGATTACAGGCTTGAGCCACCGCGCCCGGCCTTGATATATTATTTTAATTAATGTGTGTGGGAATCTGTTTTCTCACCTGTAAAATGCAAAAGCTAAACTAGTATCTAAGGCAACTTCTAGCTCTAAAAGTCACTTACTTCTTTATTTGGTTTTCCAGTCCTATACATTCAGATCTCAGGTTTCGTACCTGCTTAACTGATAATCTACAAGAAAACATACAAAATGACAGCTATAATACCATTACAATTAATTAGTATAGCCCACATCTCTATTTTCCCTTTGCATATCCTTGCTCAAGGCCTCTGGGTACAGCCACCAGCAAGCTAAAGGACTCTAAACTCTCTTTATCACACAAGCGATTCAACATACAGGCTCCTATTGAGATGGACCTAGGACTCGTAGGTTAGTATATCCTCTCGGATTAGAATGATGGAGGTTAGTAAGACGACTCTTATCCTCATCTCACATACCCAGGGGATAAATTTAAATGTTATCTAATACAGTCAGGCAACATTTCAGTTAATTTCAAAGGATTCTATAGCTTTAGTAAAATACAACAAAGCATTCTACAAAGTTATCCTACTGTAATTGTCTACAGTTGCAAAAAAGAAATTAGGCCAGGTGTGGTGGCTCACACCTGTAATGCCTATATTTTGGGAGGCTGAGGCAGGAAAGTGGCTTCAGGCCAGGAGTTTGAGACCAGCCTGGCTACAAAGCAAGACCCTGTCTCTACAAAAAAATTTTAAAATGAGCTGGGTGTGGTAGCACACGCCTGTACTCCCAGACATGGCAGGAAGATCACTTGAGCCCCTGAACCTAAATATAAAATAGCATTAAGTGGTTTTAAGAAATGATGACTACCTACCTGAAAGAATATCTACTTAACGAAATACCCACTAATCAGACTAATAGACATTAAAAGTAATATACTGGCAGGGTACAGTGGCTCACACCTGCAATCCCAGCACTTTGGGAGGCCAAGGCAGGAGGACCACTTGAGGTCAGGAGCTCGAGACCAGCACGGTCAACATGGCAAAACCCCATTGCTGCTATAAATACAAAAAAGAAAATGAGCCAGGCGTGGTGGTAGGCACCTGTAATCTCAGCTACTCGGGAGCCTGAGGCAGGAGAATCATTTAAACCCAGGAGGTGGAGGCTGCAGTGAGCCAGGATTCCACTACTGCACTCAAGCCTGGGCAACAGAGCGAGATTCCATCCCAAAATAAATAAATAAATAAATAAAGTGATCTTTTCTTTTTCTCTAAACTTACATTTATAGTATGCCTAAAGTTTTAAAATATTTTATGCAGAAGTTATCTGACTATAGCCAGCCACAGTGGCTCATGCCTGTAATCCTTACACTTTGGAAGGCCAAGACAGGCAGACTGCATGAGCTCAGAAGGTTGAGATCAGCCTGGGCAACATGGTGAAACCCCGTCACTATTAGAAACACAAAAATTAGCTGGGAATGGTGGCCTGTGCCTATAATCCCAGGTACTCTGCAGGCTGAAGTGGGAGGATGACTTAAGCCTAGGAAGCAGAGGCTGCGGTGAGCCAACATCACACCACTGAATTCCAGCTTAAGAGCCTGGGTGACAGAACCAGACCCTGTCTCGGATAGGGAAACAAAAAAGAAGTTATCTGACTTTAAAATGAAAAGATAATCGCCAGGGTTTTGAGGTAGGCATGGATTATTTCTGCTGACATTATATTGGTGACATCTGTTCAAAAGAAAGAAATTATTTTCTAACTATCAAGGTACTACTTACTGTGCATTTTCCTGATATTTTTGGGTAACGCAATCTTCTCTTTGTAAAATTCGTAAAAATCTGCTACGTGCGAAATGGCATCTGGCAATGCATTTGTGCAAGTCCTGTGGTTTTATGTTAAATGTCTCTACAAAATGATGAGAAGAATCTACACGGAACATAAATAAGATTATAGAAAACAGGCTGGTCTGATAGTAGTGGGTTATCAGAATTGAACATTAGTGTCACTAACATTAATGGTATACAATCTCCCACTGCTAAATTTGATTGACTTTTTAAAAAAGGAAAACAGATTTACAAGCTAATAAATACCAAAAACGTTGAATTTTAATATTAAGAAATTAACATCATGTAACTAACAACTCCCCAAAAGCTAGTATACCATAAACATATAACAATACAACTAATGTTTTGTTTTGGTATTTGGGGTTGTTTTTTTGAGACAGGGTCTCACTGTATTGCCCCAGGCTGGAGTGCAGTAGCACAAGCATAGCTCACTGCAGCCTCAACCTTCCGGGTTCAAGCAATCCTCTCACCTCAGCCTCCACAGTAGCTGAGACTACAAGCACATACCACCATGCCCAACTAATTGTTTTTTTAATATTTTTTGTAGAGACTGGGTCTCAAGGTGTTGCCAAGGCTAGTCTTGAACTCCTGGACTCGAGGAATCCTCCTGTCTCAGTCTCCCAGAGGGCTGGGATTACAGGCCACCACTCGGCCTGATACAACTAATGTTAATGAAAGTAAGATGACCTTTTTTTAAGGCAGGCAACTAAAAAAGATTTCTAAAGGTGAGTTATTTTACACAATTAAAAATTTTCAGAGCGCATCTACCTAAAAACATTCTTATTATAATTTGAGACATCTAGAAATACATTTATATCTATAGTGTATTTATTTATAGATATCTCAAATTATAATAAGAGCTACTTTGCTTCCAAAAAGAATATTTTTTCTTTTTTTTTTTTGAGACAGAGTCTCCCTCTGTCACCCAAGCTGGAGTGCAGCGGCGGGATCTCAGCTCACTGGAAGCTCCTCCTTCCGGGTTCATGCCATTCTCCTACCTCAGCCTCCTGAGTAGCTGGGATTACAGGTGCCCACCACCAAGTCCGGCTAATCTTTTGTATTTTTAGTAGAGACAGGGTTTCACCGTGTTAGCCAGGATGATCTTAATCTCCTGGCCTCATGATTCGCCCGCCCTGACCTCCCAAAGTGCTGGGATTACAGGCGCAAGCCACCGTGCCCAGCCACAGAACCTTTTAACAAAGGAAGAAAGTCAATATAAAAAGGTAAGAGAGGATCACATCATCTCCACTGCTGCCATCAGTTTACTCTTCCTCCTAGTAAGACCAGTAGGACAGGATAACCAAATAAAACCACTGTTCATTTCTCAAATAATTATTCACTGTGTTACTAAAAACCAAAGTAGACCTGAGAATAACCCATAAATTTATTTCAGAGTTCAGGTTTTTACCTGTAATAAATCCTACTTTAACATGGCTCAATACAACAAAAACATGAGTATTCTGAAAATCAGGGACTTCCACAATGCATTAACATTGCTTATCCAGGTCCTAGTATTGCTTCAGAGAAACCACCAGAATTGGCTGGGCACGGTGGCTCATGCCTATAATCCCAGCACTTTGGGAGGCTGAGGCGGGCGGATCACAAGGTCAGGAGTTCGAGACCAGCCTGGCCAACATAGTGATACCCCATCTCTACTAAAAATACAAAAACATTAGCCAGGCATGGTGGCGTGTGCCTGTAGTCCCAGCTACTCAGGAGGATGAGGCAGTAGAATCGCTTGAACCCAGGAGGTGGAGGTTGCAGTGAGCCGAGATCACACCACTGCACTCCAGCTTGGGCAACAGAGTGAGACTTCGTCTGGGGGAAAAAAAAAAAAAAAAGAAATCATCAGAATTACTACATATTTAACAGGAAATGAGTTTACCAAATTTAGAAGTTATCTAGAGACTGAACATGTTGACTGAATTGGTTTAAATCCAGAAATAGGACAATCCATGCTTATGCCTTATTAAATCCAAACATGCATATTTTATATAAAATAGCTTGTATTACATGTAATTGGGGCAGATCATCCACTAGCAGAAAAATTGGAAACATTCTTATATTACATTTAAAATCCTGGCACTTTGGGAGGCTGAGGTGGGAGGATTACTTGAGACCAGGAGTTCAAATCAAAACCAGCCTGGGCAACATAGGGAGATGTACCCTGTCTCTAAAAAAAATAAAAAAATTTTTTTTGAGACTGAGTCTGCTCTATTGCCCAGGCTGGAATTCTGTACCGCAATCTTGGCTCACTGCACCCTCTGCCTCCCAGGTTCAAGCGATTCTCGTGCCTTAGCCTCCCCAAGTAGCTGGGATTACAGGTGCCCACCACTATGCCCAGCTGATTTTTGTATTTTAGTAATGATGGGGTTTCATCATGTTGGTCAGGCTGGTCTTGAATTCCTGACCTCAAGTGATCTGCCTACCTCGGCCTCCCAAAGTGCTGGGATTACAGGCATGAGCCACCACACCCAGCCAAAAAATAAACATTTTTTTAAGTACAAATTGCTCTTAAACATGAAACAGACCAGGCGCGGTGGCTCGAGCCTGTAATCCCAGCACTTTGGGAGGCCGAGACGGGTGGATTACAAGGTCAAGAGATCGAGACCATCCTGGCTAACACAGTGAAACCCCGTCTCTACAAAAAAAATACAAAAAAACTAGCCAGGCGATGTGGCGGGCGCCGGTAGTCCCAGTTACTCGGGAGGCTGAGGCAGGATAATGGCATAAACCCGGGATGCGGAGCTTGCATTGAGCTGAGATCCGGCCACTGCACTCCAGCCTGGACGACAGAGCAAGACTCCGTCTCAAAAAAAAAAAAAACATGAAACAATTTTCAACCTCACTAATAAGAGAAATACAAATTAAAACTACTGAGATCCCACTGTAACCTATCAGACTGAAAAGATTAAAATATCTGGTCACAGGCCGGGAGCAGTGGCTCACCTGTAATCCCAGCACTTTGGGAGGCCAAGGCTGGTGGATCACGAGGTCACGAGATCGAGACCATCCTGGCTAACACGGTGAAACCCCCTCTCTACTAAAAAATACAAAAAATTAGCCAGGTGTGGTGGCGGGTGCCTGTAATCCCAGCTACTCAGGGGGCTGAGGCAGGAGAATCACTTGAACCCAGGAGGCAGGGGTTGCAGTGAGCCGAGATCACGCCATTGCAGTCCAGCCTGGGCAACAAGAGCAAAAACTCCGTTTCAAAAAAAAAAAAGCCAGGCGCATTGGCTCGCGCCTGTAATCCCAACACTTTCAGAGGCCCAGGTGGGCAGATCATCTGAGGTAAGGAGTTCAAGACCAGCCCTGGCTAACATGGTAAAACCCCGTTTCTACCAAAAATACAAAAAATTAGCCAGGCATGGTGGCACACACCTGTAATCCCAGCTACTCAAGAGACTGAGGCAGGAAAATTGCTTGAACCCGGGAGGCAGAGGTTGCAGTGAACTGAGATCATGCCATTGCACTCCAGCTTGGGCAACGAGAGCGAAACTCTGTCTCAAAAAAAAAAACAAAGGGGGAAATGTTTCCCAATCCTTGTATTAGAACATAATAAAATAATATAAATCGTAACTATGTTCATTGTGAGAAGATTTCAAAGTACAGTTCCAGTAGAATATAAACCATTTCCTTTTTGGGGTACATTAATGTTTTAACTTACCTTGCTTTTACTAAGATCTCTTCATGATTTAAAAACTGTAAAGAACAATAAAAATTTAAGAATCAAAACAAAAAAATATTTTATAAGTTGAACTTACTTTTAGAATTGGATTTAATATATTTCATTGCAACAAATCTTGCAAAATGATACATCAGATGAATAAACTTAGGACCACCAGGAGAAAGAAATAGTGAACCAACAACTTGAGGAAAGCTACTTCCACATTCACCCTATGAAGAAAAGAAGTAAGATGATTTGAAGACTTTGTTAACAATAACTCTTACATTTACATCACACTATTTTTGTTAAAGGGTGTGACAGTCTTACAACAGAAGTCCCACATTTTCATGAGCACTATGCTACAGGTTGGCATGGGGTTCCCTAGTACCTCTTCATAGCACAGTGGCTTGGACATGTCCAACTCTGCAGCAGAGTACAAAACAGTCCAAGGGGGTAAGGCCCCCAGCCCACTGTCTCCTCATCATACTATTTTTGAAGCATAAAAGAATTTGATCAGGACTGGGTGCAGTGGCTCATACCTGTAATCCCAGCATTTTGGGAGGCCGAGGCAGAGAGATCACTAGAGGTCAGGAGTTCAAGACCAGCCTGGCCAACATGGTGAAACCCCATCTCTACTAAAAATACAAAAGTTATCTGGGCATGGTAGCACATGGCTGTAATCCCAGCTACTCAGGTGGCTGAGATGGGAGAATCGTTCAAACCTGGGAGGCAGAGTTGCAGTGAGCCGAGACTGTGCCATTGCACTCCAGCCTGGGTGACAGAACAAGACTCTATCTCAAAAAAAAAAAAAACAAAAAGAATTTGATCAGAATTATTCCATTTAAACCACAAGTTAAACGTTTTGGGTTTTGGTTGTTCTAAACTCTACGTGGACCTGGTCAGAAAAAACAATTATAATGATACAGACACAATCGTTGATACTATCTGGGGAAACAAACTAAAATAATATACAGTTGAAAAAGTTTTCTTTAAACAAAAACTGTGCTATAAACTCTCAGGAACTCTAAAACCTATTTTCAGTGCACCTGGCCAGCAAAGTGGTTTCTTCGAAATACATAGAATCCCAACCAAAAACCATCAAAGAAGACTATTTTAACTAGTATTTCCTTGCTTATACTGATACCATTAAAGCATTAAAAAGCTTTCACCTCTAAAAAGTTAAAGAGCTAAAGTAGTTTTTAACTTCTTAAAGTCTGTATCTTCTAACAAAAAGAGTACTTACAGAAATCCTTTTTATCCATTCACAGCAATGTTTTCGGAATTCAGTATCACTTTTTTGGTCAAATGGGGGCCAACAAAATCTGGAAAACAAAAATAAAAGCATTAGGACTATGCACAACAAGAGCCAAAAAAAAAAGCCTCAGCAAATTTTTTAAAAATCAAACTTATTTCTAATACCAGAAATATTAACACATGGCTGGGCGTGGTGGCTCACACTTGTAACCCCAGTACTTTGGAAAGCCAATGCAGACAGATCACTTGAGGCCAGGAGCTCGAGACCAGCCTGGCCAACATGGAGAAATCCTGTCTCTACTAAAAATATAAAATTAGCTAGACATAGTGGTGTGCGCCTATAGCCCCAGCAACTCTGGAGGCTGAGGCATGAGTACTGCTTGAACCCAGGAGGTGGAGTCTGCAGTGAGCCAAGATGGCACCACTGCACTGCAGCCTGGGTGACCCTGTCTCAAAAGAAAAAAAAAATTAAAGTGAAATGAATTAAAGTTAACATTCTTAAATAACAGATAGACACCAACTTGTGAGAAATTGAATTTTTTAATTTATAAACATCTATAGGATTGAGTTCTGTTTCATACAAACAACTAAAATGTATTAAATGAGGGAATGAACAGCTATAAAAATTGCTGAAAATCAGCTAAAGACAACAATCTCAATGGATCCACTGGACTAGTGCATAAAGACAATATAAATAAACTAGTAAATTAAGCCTGAAAAGAAATAGTACTCTTGCAGGACAGAAACATAAACAGATATATATGAAGAAGACAAAAAATGGCATACAAGATCATGACTCCTAGAGATAATCCTTATCATACTGTGGATGCTATTGCTTTGTGGCTAAACAAGACAGAAAAACATGAAAAAGAAAATTTTGCTTCAACTTTGGTCAAGAATATTAGGGTTTAAAATTGACTTACTGCTTTCCTTTCATTCAGGTTTTTCCAAATTTTTTATTCTGAGGCATAATTATTTAAGGCCTCATACTTTTTCTATAACTGCATTCAATATTTGCAGAAAAAACAGCATGCATAGGGAATAAAAAGACTAAAAGGCTAGAAAGTCAACAGTGATACTCAGTGGTTGACGGGTTTCAAAACAATTTTTACATTTTCCTATATTTTCTGAATTACTTAAAATGAGTCGTAATGTTGATAATCAGCAAAAAAAAAAAAGTAAAAATCTATTTTTATTTGGACAGAAGACGCTGCTCTATACCTTAATAATAGGGAATTCCAAAAAATGATCCAAACATACCTATTCTCCTGCACACTCAGAACTTTAAATAAAAGCAAAATATTCAAAATAGATTATCAAAAATGAAAATAATGCCCTAAGCAATAGATCTACTTGTTGCTTTTCTATATAAAAGATTGATGGCACAACATAAATATCAAAATAAATTTGAACACTTTTTTAGATAGAAGAAATATAAATCACATGCAAAATAACTTAGAACTGAGACTAGTGGGTGTTTACATTTTTATCTCCTCCTTAAACAACAGCATACAACAATAGAGTAAATGTAATAGGAACGATTTTTCCCTACAGCAATTGATGCTTTACTATATCACTGAAAAAAGTAAGGATTTACAGAGAACCATGTAGACAAAACAATACTGCCTATACGAAAAGTAGTAAGGCATAGAGTACTAAGCAAAAAAAAAAAAAAATAGGGCAAAATCAAGTTCATACAGATTGATATCAGTTAATTGTGCTAACAATAATTTGCTTAATTATTAAGACCATAAAGAAAATGTTAAGAATTATATAGAGGCCGAGACGGGTGGATCACGAGGTCAGGAGATCGAAACCATCCTGGCTAAAACGGTGAAACCCTGTCTCTACTAAAAAATACAAAAAACCAGCCAGGCGAGGTGGCGGGCACCTGTAGTCCCAGCTACTCCGGAGGCTGAGCCAGGAGAACGGCATGAACCTGGGAGGCGGAGCTTGCAGTGAGCTGAGATCCAGCCACTGCACTCCAGCCTGGGCCACAAAGAGAGACTCCGTCTCAAAATAAATAAATAAATAAATAAATAAAATAAATAAATAAAACAACTATATAAAATAAAAACTATATTACCTATAAAATACACAATGATTTTAAGATATGTACCAAAGAAAAATGTCATCCAGATTTATAAAGATTAAGAATTAAATGTATAAGACTCAAACCTGAATTTTGTAATATTCATTCAAAACATCAGTCAAAGGCCAAGTTGAAATTCTGGCTTATGCTGGGTGTGGTGGCTGACACCTGTAATCCCAGCACTTTGGGATGCCGAGGCGGGTGGGTCACCTGAGGTCAGCAGTTTGAAACCAGCCTGACCAACAAGGTGAAACTCCATCTTAAATAAAAATGCAAAAATTAGCCAGGCGTGGTGGCAGGCACCTGTAATCCCGGCTACTCGGGAGGCTGAGACAGGAGAATTTCTTGAACCTGGGAGGCGGAAGTTGCAGTGAGCCTAGATCACGTCACTGCACTCCAGCCTGGGTGATGGAGTGAGACTCCATCTCAAAAAAAAAAAGAAAAAAATTCTGGCTTATATCAAAACACAGTCCATTTTCAAATTTGGAAAGAAACTTAAGAAAATGAAATTATTTTTCCTTACTTGAAAACTTCTTTGGTGAGAGACTGGTCCAGAACTTGAAACAAAAAATAAGAAACTATATGAAAGGCATCACGGTTCAGCTTGTCAAACATGTTCCTAGTGGTTAAAAATTAAATAGAAATAGAAAAAGAAAAAGAAAATGGTTAATAAACTAAACATCATCAAAAGCTGAGTAAGAGTTTGACACAAATGAATGTTTTCATTCTCTTCAGAAAGTCAAGGCAAATTAATTTTTCTCATTCATGTGTTTTTTTTTTTTTTTTGAGACGGAGTCTCGCTCTGTCACCCAGGCTGGGGTGCAGTGGCCAGATCTCAGCTCACTGCAAGCTCTGCCTCCCAGGTTTACGCCATTGTCCTGCCTCAGCCTCCCAAGTAGCTGGGACTACAGGCGCCCGCCACCTCGCCCGGCTAGTTTTTTGTATTTTTTAGTAGAGACAGGGTTTCACCGTGTTAGCCAGGATGGTCTCGATCTCCTGACCTCGTGATCCGCCCGTCTCGGCCTCCCAAAGTGCTGGGATTACAGGCTTGAGCCACTGCGCCCGGCCTCATGTACATTTTATAACCAGTTAAGAAAAACATACAAGCTTTCATTTTCTAATTCTCAAAACACAGATTCAATATAAGACTGGCAGAACTGGCTTTAATGAAAACAGTCTACAGAAAAGGAAGAAAAACCTAATTCGAGAGAGAACCATGCCTTATAATGGTAACAACCTACACTGACTGAATAACAGTAAATAGTTAATATTTATTAAGAGTTTCCTATTTGCCAAGCATTCTTCCAAGCCTTCTACAAGCAGTAACTTAGCTAATCTTCACTACTATCACATACTATTTACTTTAACACAAATTATTTTATTTGATCGTAATGACACTAGATAGTAGTTTGATTATCTTCATTATACAGATGAGGAAACCTAAAATTAGAGGTTAGAAATTTGCCCAAAATCACTTAACCAGAAAGTAGAAAAGCACTGATTTGAAACATATCACCTCACCCTAGAGTCCAGGGTCTTCACTACTAGATTTTTATTCCCAGAACCATCTTTATAACATAACGCTGGCATTAGTTTTTATTGTTCCAATTACCCTAATTAATCAAAACAAAGCCTAAAAAAAAAAAAAAATGTGAAAACAAAACAAAAAAACACTAAACCCTTTAAGAAATGTCACACAACTATAAAGAATCGAGAGTTAACTTAAACGGCAAAGCATGAAATTTACTTCCAAAAAATCAAATCAAGTGAATTTCTGACTTAGGATTACCATTCTCTTGCGTAAGTTCCTATGCCTATCCATTTGTCAAACAACACTTTTGTCCTTAGAATGTCTCTACTCTTCAAGTAATACAAATGAAGTTCCATCTATCCTACTTCCCTACCATCTCTCAAACCTGTTGTTTTTTCATAAAGTACCTTGTTCTCTTCTCTTTGACACTTATTATAATTTGTAATAAGATATTTGTTGAAGATTTGTTCCTTCACTAGACTAAAATACTGTAAGGGGGCGGGTGCAGTGGCTCACACCTGTAATCCCAGCACTTTGGGAGGCCAAGGCAGGCAGATCAAGAGGTGAAGAGATCGAGACCATCCTGGCCAACATGGTGAAACCCCATCTCTACTAAAAATACAAAAATTAGCCAGGTGTGGTGGCGTGCACCTGTAATCCCAGCTACTCAGGAGGCTGAGGCAGGAGAATCACTTGAACCCAGAAGGCAGAGGTTGCAGTGAGCCAAGATCGCACCACTGCACTCCAGTCTGGCGATAGAGCGAGACTTTGTCTCAAAAAAAAAAAAAAAAAAATTCTATAAGGGAAAATTTATATCTATTCTGTTCACCACAGAATAGATATAGTGGTGTATAGCCAGGTCCAATACTGTGGTCAATAAATATTTGTTGAATGAACAAATAAATGAATCACCTCTTTTTACTCCTACTGCCACTTTAGTTCAGGCCTAGATAACTAACTGGAAAGCCCTTCTTCCCCTTCTATCCAGTCTCTGTAATGCAACCATATGATTTTTCCAAACTGCAAACCTTTTGGGTAAATACCTTGGACTGGATAGCTAAGTCATATATTAAGCATATGTTTAACATTTTAAAAAAGTGGAGCCGGGCCTGGTGGCTCACACCTGTAATCCCAGCACTCTGGGAGGCTGAGGCGGGTGGATCACCTGAGGTCGGGAGTTCGAGACCAACCTGACCAACATGGAGAAACCCCATCACTACTAAAAATACAAAATTAGCGGGGCATGGTGGTGCAAGCCTGTAATCCCAGCTACTCTGGAGGCTGAGGAAGCAGAATCTCTTGAACCCAGGAGGCGGAGGTTGCAGTGAGCCGAGATCACACCACTGCACTCTGGCCTAGGCAACGAGAGCAAAACTCCATCTCAAGAAAAAAAAAAGAAAGAAAGAAAGAAAAGTGATCATACCACTTCAGGCTCATAGAAACAAAAAACTCATAAACTGCAAACCAAAGAGAACGTATGTGTACAAAATATAAGTGAATGAAAAATAATGGGTTTTTTTCTTTTTTGTTTTTAAGAGACAGGGTCTCACTCTTGTTACCCAGGCTGGAGTGCAGTGCTACCATCATAGCTCGCTGTAGCCTCAAACTCCTGGGCTCAAGCAATACTCCCACCTTGCCCTCCCAAAGCACTGGGATAACAGGTATGAACCACCATGTCTAGCCTAACTGCTTTTTTAAGAGACAGGGTCTCACTATGTTGCCCAGGCTGGTCTCAAACTTCTGGCCTCAAGCAATCTCCCACCTCAGCCTTCTGAGCAGCTGGATTTACAGGTGCATCGAGCAATTTTAAAAGTAAATTTGGGCCGGGCGCGGTGGCTCAAGCCTGTAATCCCAGCACTTTGGGAGGCCGAGACGGGTGGATCACGAGGTCAGGAGATCGAGACCATCCTGGCTAACACAGTGAAACCTCGTCTCTACTAAAAATACAAAAACTAGCCGGGCGACGTGGCGGGCGCCTGTAGTCCCAGCTACTCGGGAGGCTGAGGCAGGAGAATGGCGTAAACCTGGGAGGCGGAGCTTGCAGTGAGCTGAGATCCGGCCACTGCACTCCAGCCTGGGCGACAGAGCGAGACTCTGCCTCAAAAAAAAAAAAAAAAAAAAGTAAATTTGGCAGGGTGCAGTGGCTCATGCCTGTAATCCCAGTACTTTGGGAGGCCGACGTGGGAGGACCACTTGAGCACAGAAGGTCAAGATCAGCCTAGGCAACACAGTGAAAACCCATCTCTACAAAAAGAATAGAATTAAAATTAGCCGGCTGGGCGTGGTGGCTTACGCCTGTAATCCCAGCACTTTAGGAGGCCAAGGCAGGTGGATCATGAGGTCAGGGGTTCAAGATCAGCCTGGCCAAGATGGTGAAACCCTGTTCTACTAAAAATACAAAAAAATTAGCCAGGCATGGTGGCAGGTGGCTGTATTCCCAGCTACTCGGGAGGCTGAGGCAGAGAACTGCTTGAACCAGGGAGGCGGGGGTTGCAGTGAGCCGAGATCGCACAATGGCACTCCAGCCTGGGTGACAGAGCAAGACTCCATCTCAAAAAAAAACAAAAAGAATTAAAATTAGCCAGGCGTGGCAGCAGGCACCTGTAATTCCAGCTACTTGGGAGGCTGAAGTGGAAGGAAGGATCACTTGAGCCCAGGAGATACAGGCTGCAGTGAGTCACATTCAGGCCACTGCACTCCAGCCTGGAAGACAGAGCCAGATTATCTCAAAAAATAAAAACAAAAAAGTAAATTTGATGCCACATCCATGTTTAAATCATTTAAAGAGCTGGGCGCAGTGGTTCATACCTGTAATCCCAGCACTTTGGGAGGCCGAGGCAGGTGGATCATGAGGTCAGGAGATCGAGACAATCCTAGCTAACATAGTGAAACCCCGTCTCTACTAAAAAAATACCAAAAAAAATTAGCCGGGCATGGCGGCAGGCACCTGTAGTCCCAGCTACTCAGGAGGCTGAGGTAGAAGAATGGCGTGAACCCAGGAGGCAGAGCTTGCAGTGAGCTGAGATCGTGCCACTGCACTCCAGCCTGGATGACAGAGCGAGACTCTGCCTCAAAAAAACAAAATAAAATAAAATAAAGCATTTAAAGGGGACATATGTTATAAGATGGTGAATCCTGCAGAGAAAAGGGAATACTTGTACCTTGTTGGTAGAATGCAAAGTAGTACAGCCTGGCCAATGTGGCAAAACCCCATCTCTACCAAAAAATACAAAAATTAGCTGGGCACGGTGGCAGGTGCCTGTAGTCCCAGCTACTGAGGAGGCTGAGGCAGGAGAATTGCTTGAACCCGGGAGGCGGAGGTTGCAGTGAACCAAGATTGTGACATTGCACTCCAGCCTGCGAGACACAGCACACTCTGTCCCAAAAAAAAAAAAAAAACTAAAATTGCCAAAACACTGGAGAGAATGATGCAGTGACAACGAGAGCCATTCTCAGCGGAACTCTGGAAAAGCTTCAGACGTATCCACCAGTATAGAGAAAATGTGACTGTGCTATGTATGGGCCATCAAATCATGTGAAACAAATAATATATGAACCTGATAAATGCTATATGCTTGCAGTCAATTTTTTTTTTTTCCCGGGAGACTGAGTCTTCCTCTGTCACCCAGGCTGGAGAGTGGCGAGATCTAGGCTCACTGCAACCTGCACCTCCTGGGCTCAAGCCATTCTCCTGCCTCAGCCTCACCAATACCTGGGACTACAGGCGCACGCTGCCACGCCCGGCTAATTTTTTTGTGTTTTAGTAGAGATGGGGTTACACCGTGTTGCCCAGGCTGTTTCCGAACTCCTGAGCTCAGGCAATCCGCCTCCTCGGCCTCCCAAAGTGCTAGGATTACAGGCATGAGCCACCACGCCAGGCGGTACTCAATTTTTAGAAAAGACTGCTATACAGGCCGCTACACACGTTAATAGTAACTTCTCAAAAATAATTACCAAACAAAACTTAATTACAGTTGTAAATCCTGACAGAAAAAATACAGCCAAAACAAGTCAAGAGGGGGAAGGCAGAGAAGAAAGAAGGAAATCTTATAATAGCTCGGTTCATTGTGAAATTATGGTAGGAATCAAAAGAAATTGATGAATCAAGAAATAGAGGTCGCTGGGCGCGGTGCCTCACGCCTGTAATCCCAGTACTTTGGGAGGCCGAGGCGGGTGGATCACCTGAGGTCAGGAGTTTGAGACCAGCTTGACCAACATGGCGAAACCCTGTCTCTACTAAAAACACAAAAATTAGCCAGGCGCAGTGGCGGGCACCTGTAATCCCAGCTAGTAAGGAGGCTGTGGCACAAGAATCGCTTGAACACAGGAGGAGGAGGTTGCAGTGAGCCGAGATCATGCCACTGCGCTTCAGCCTGGGCGACAGAGCCAGACTCCGACTCAAAAAAAAAAAACAAAAAACAAAAACAAAGAAAAAACCACAGCCACGGTCAGGCGGGGTGGCTCAAGCCTGTAATCCTGGCACTTTGGGAGGCCGAGGCCGTTGGATCATGAAGTCAGAAGTTCGAGACCAGCCTGGCCAATGTAGTGAAACTCATGTCTCTACTAAAAATACAAAAATTAGCCGGACATGGTGGCGGGAGCCTGTAGTCCCAACTACTCAGGAGGCTGAGGCAGAAATCACTTGAACCCGGGAGGCGGAGGTTGCAGTGAGCCGAGATCGCCACTGCACTCCGGCCTGGGCGACAGAGCGAGACTCCGTTTCAAAAAAAAAAAGCCTCTAGAAGAACTGAAAGTAGGTAATTTACAAAAATCAAGCAGATTGAGGAGAGTAGAAGATGGCCAATGTATCTATCCCAAATTCCCCTTGGCCTACAGTGGGAATGATTAAACAGAGATACTGGCTAAAGTTGATAAAACATAGAAATATAAACAGAGTTATTTACAGTGGGTTATTAGGAGGGATCCATAACCTTAACAGAAGTGGAAAAAGTAGGGAAGGGGCTTTTACTTTCCATACTTTTCATTGAAAGGGTATTAGTTTTTAATACCTTCTCCGTGGTTTTATGCTAACTCCAGCATGCCTTACTAATCCAAAAATTAAAAATTATAAAGTTAAACAACCACCTTCAAAGGCTCCCTTGAGTTCAAAAGGCATTTTGTACGTAAGGTTCCCATGCTCTTCCACTACTACCCGCCATCCCTCCCACTACTCCACAGACCACCCCTCCACCACCTAGGCAGAATTAAGCTGTCCCTCCAGTTTTGCACTCTGCCCATCTGCAGACTTTGCACTCGCCTACAGAGCGCTTCCGGCACTCTTCCATTATTTACTGTCTGTCTCTACCACTAGGCTGGCAGCAACTGGGAGTAGGAACTTTGGAGTCAATGCCTGGCACAGAGTAACCGCTCAACCAATTCTAATTAATCAACCTCCGGGGTATACAAAAGGGCGAGGCCCCCGGCGTCCCCCGGCTCAGGCTCCCTCGCCCCGCCGGCCCCGGCCTCCTTACACTCCGAGGTGCGTGTGCGACACGATCTTTCCGCAGGCAATGGTTGCCGGGCCTGGCTCGAAGCCGAGCGCCTGCAGATACATCCAGAGATGCTCCTTCTCGAAAGCAGTGACCGAAGCCGAGCTCATCCTCGCGGTAGGCACGGCGGCTGCGAAGAAAGAAAGCGCAAACCCAGGGGACTCGGAGGGCCCTCAAGATCCCTCCCTACGGTCAACCTGAGGTCGCGGCGGTCCTTCCATTGCCAAAGCCTGCTCCTTTCTCGCCCGGAGCCATTTCGCCTCAAAGGGACTTACAGCCTCCGGGAAACTGAGCTTCTAACGGTAGGGCGGCCACAACTGCCCTCAGCAAAGCCACCACAAACCGAGACTCCCGCCCTTAAGGAAGAGCAGTATGCGCCTGCGCCGCCAGTCTTCCGAAGGAGGAGGGACTTTCCGGAAGGACTATATCTCCCGCCATGCCATGCGCCCTTCTCTCCTCCCTTCCGGTCATGCCCAGCCAAGAAACTACAAGACCCACGGGGCATTGCGCGGCCAGCGAATTGTTCTGCGCTTGCGTAACGGCTATCTTGCCCAGATCCTCGGGTCTTCGGGTTTCTGATTCTTGGTGCGTGGGGTCCATTTGCTTGTGTATCCTAGTTGTTACGTCACATAAAAGCCATAAATGCAGCACTGTGCCTCGGTGTAGAGAAAAAGCACTGGTTCCATCCTCCGCTATGCTCACTGTGACTCTGATCAAATCACGTAATCTGGGCCACATTTCTGTCATTAGCGAAATCTACGCCCTCAAATGCTAGATGCTCCTTTGCCTGCTTTAAATGAAATCTGGCTCTCTACTCCCCCAGCAGTCTTTTTTTTTTTTTTTTTTTTTTTTTTTGAGACAGAGTTTCGCTCTTGTTGCTCAAGTTGGGGTGCAGTGACGCGATTTCGGCTCACTGCAACCTCCGCCTCCCGGGTTCAAGCATTTGTTCTGCCTCAACCTCCAGAGTAGCTGGGATTAACAGGCGTCCGCCACCACGCCCGGCTAATTTTTGGTATTTTTAATGGTCTCTGAAAGCACAATAGAAACGGAGTTTCACCATGTTGACCAGGCTGGTCTCGAACTCCTAACCTCAGGTTATCCGCCGTCCTCGGCCTCCCAAAGTGTTGGGATTACAGGCGTGAGCCACTGCGCCCCGCCGCCTGCAGTTCTCTTAACTGACGGCTGTTGCCTACCACAAACCCCATAGACAACAGGGCCTCGAAATGGATTGGGTAACCTGCTTTTAAGTCTCCTTGCTACCTCTGGCAATTATTGCCTCCTGCCTCACTAAAAGAGGCCGGGCACGGTGGCTCAAGCCTATAATCCCAGCACTTTGGGAGGCCAAGGTGGGTGGATCACCTGAGGCGGGGAGTTTAAGACCAGCCTGACCAACATGGAGAAACCCAGTCTCTACTAAAAATACAAAATTAGCCGGGCGTGGTAGCACATGACTGTAATCCCAGCTCAGCTACTCGGTAGGCTGAGGCAGAAGAATCGCTTGAACCCAGGAGGCAGACGTTGCGGTGAGCCAAGATCCTGCCACTGCACTTCAGCCTGGGCGACAAAGTGAGACTCTGTCTCAAAAAAAAAAAAAAAAAAAAAAAAAGAGTGAGAGGAGAGAGAGAGAGAACCCACCAAGTTGCCCAGGCTGGGCTCGAACTCCTGGGCTCAAGCAATCTGTCCACCTTGGCCTCCCAAGAAGTGAGCCACCGCGCCCAGCCTAAAACCACCTTTTGAAGTTTATGCATAGCTTTTCACTGTGGAGGTCATTGTAAGATCTCTGATTCCATTCTGGTGGTGCACGCCTGTGGTCCAGTTGCGCAGGAGGCTGAGGTGGGAAAATCTTGTGGGCCCTGGGAAGCTGAGGCTGCAGTGAGCTGTCATTGCACGATTGCACTTCATTCAGCCTAGTGACAGAGCAAGACCCTTCTCCAAGCGAAAGAACAACAACAACAACAACAAAAATCTCTGACTCCTGTCGACAAACAGTCAAACTCTGTAAAATTGTTACTGGTAAAAACAGAGTCTTGATCCAGACCCAAAGAGAAGGTTCTTGGATCTTGTGCGGGAAATAATTTGAAGTCAATCACAGAGCACAATGAAGGAAGGAAGTATATTGGAAACTACTCCGTTGAAGAGCGGAGCAACCTCAGAAAGGAGGTGGAGGAACACACGGTGTTTTGTTAACTGGCTCTACTTATGAGAAACCGTAAAGAGCTGTAATTAAACTTGGAATGTGCAGATGTGCTCACTAAAGGTGGGGCTATTGCGCTTTCAGAGACCATTAATCTTTCAACCTATGCTTGCTCATTAACATCATCTTTAAGTAAAGTGGGCTGCTCTTTAGAGCATCTGGACTTTCTGCAGGCTTGGTGGGAGATGTCCTGTATGGCCATAAATATTCTGTAATTATAATTGGTGGCAAACTTAGAATGTGGCTGTTTTTAGACCATAAGCATTAATTTTATTTAGGAATCTTGTAAGTGCCTAGCTAAAGATGGAGTCACTTGGGCCGGGCGCAGTGGCTCAAGCCTGTAATCCCAGCACTTTGGGAGGCCAAGACGGGCGGATCACGAGGTCAGAAGATCGAGACTATCCTGGCTAACACGGTGAAACCCCGTCTCTACTAAAAAATACAAAAAACTAGCTGGGCGAGGTGGCGGGGGCCTGTAGTCCCAGCTACTTGGGAGGCTGAGGCAGGAGAATGGCGTAAACCTGGGAGGCGGAGCTTGCAGTGAGCTGAGATCCAGCCACTGCACTCCAGCCCGGGCGACAGAGCAAGACTCCGTCTCAAAAAAAAAAAAAAAGATGGAGTCACTTTAGTCATGTTTTATTAAACCAGAGGCCTGGAAAGCAGGGGTTCCTCTAACAAAATATTTAAAGAAGTTTATTCTGAGCCAAATATGAGTGACCATGTCCTGAGGCACAGTCTCAAGAGTTCCTGAGAACATGTGCCCGAGATGGTGGGGCTATAGCTTGGTTTTATACAGTTTTAGGGAGACATAAAACATCGATCAATACATGTAAGCTATACATTGGTTCTGTAGTGAAAGGTGAGGCAACTCAAAGTGGAGGGTTCAGGTCATAGGTGGGCTCAAAGATTTTCTGATTGGGGCGGGCGTGGTGCCTCATGCCTGTAGCCTGTAATCCCAACACTTTCGGAGGCCGAGGCACTTGAAGTCAGGAGTTTGAGACCAGCTTGGTCAACATGGTGAAACCTCGTCTCTACTAAAAATACAAACATTAGCCAGGCATGGTGGTGCGCACCTGTAATTCCAACTACTCAGGAGGCTGAGGCAGGAGAATTGCTTAAACTCAAGAGGCCGAGGTTGCAGTGACCTGAGATTGCACCACTGAATTCCAGCCTGGGCGACTCGGTGAGACCGTCTCAAAACAAAAAAAACAACAAAAAAGATTTTCTGATTGCCATTGGTTGAAAGAGTCAAGTTACTATCTAAAGACCTAGAATCTATAGAAAAGTGTCTATCAAGATAAGCGGTTTTGGACACCAGGGTTAGTATGAAGTCTCATAGGTGTCCACCCAAAAGTACTAGAAGCTGGGTGTGGTGGCTCATACCTGTAATCCCAACACTTTGGGAGGCTGAGGCTGTGGATTGTTTCAGCCCAGGAGGCAGAGGTTGCAGTGAGCCCACATCATGCCACTGCATGCCAGCCTGGGCAACAGTGCAAGATCCTGTCTCAAAAAAAAAAAAAAAAAATTTAGGCTAGACGCAGTGGCTCACACCTGTAATCCAGCATTTTGTGGGGCCAAGGTGGGCAGATCACCTGAGGTCAGGAGTTCAAGACTGGCCCGGCCAACATGGTGAAACCCAATCTGTACTATAAAGACAAAAATTAGCCAGGCATGGTGGCAGATGCTTGTAGTCCCAGCTACTCGGGAGGCTGAGGCAGGAGAATTGCTTGAACCCGGGAGGCAGAGGTTGCAGTGAGCTGAAATCGTATGCCACGCCACTGTACTCCAGCGTGGGTGACAGAGCAAGTATTGGATTCTCAGTTAATCTCTTCAGGATGGGGATGGCCTGCCAGGGGAAAGATCTACTTATTCCAATAGAGATTCTATTTATGTATTTATTTATTTATGAGATGGAGTCTCACTCTATCACCCAGGCTGAAGTGCAGTGGTGCCATCTCGGCTCAGTGCAACCCCTGCCTCCTGGGTTCAAGTAATTCTCCTGCCTCGCCTCCCAAGTAGCTGGGATTACAGGCATGCGCCACCATGTCCAGCTAATTTTTGTATTTTTTTTTTTTTTTGAGACGGAGTCTCGCTCTGTCGCCCAGGCTAGAGTGCAGTGGCCGGATCTCAGCTCACTGCAAGCTCCGCCTCCCGGGTTCACGCCATTCTCCTGCCTCAGCCTCCTGAGTTGCTGGGACTACAGGCGCCCACCACCTCGCCCAGCTAGTTTTTTGTATTTTTAGTAGAGATGGGGTTTCACCGTGTTAGCCAGAATGGTCTCGAACTCCTGACCTCGTGATCCACCCGTCTCGGCCTCCCAAAGTGCTGGAATTTTTGTATTTTTAATAGAGACAGGGTTTCACCATGTTGACCAGGCTGGTCTGGAACTCCAGACCTCAGGTGATCTGCCCACCTCGGCCACCCAAAGTGCTGGGATTACAGGTGTGAGCCACCTGCCAGCTTCTTTACAGATGTAGATTTCCCCCCATAAGTGACGGTTTTGAAGGACCATTTCAAAATATAACAAAGAAACATATTTTGGGAAAAAATATTTTAATTTCCTTCTTCATCTGTCAATGTTATGCCAGTCAAGTTGGAAAGTAAGCTGGGTTATATAGGCTTAAACAAAACCCATCTGATGAGATTCTTATGACTTGTAGGACATGACTCCCCAAGTTCTATAGATAGGAATTTGGACAAGAAAGAAAAAAAGGTCAGAGTTTAGTCCTCACTCACTAGGCCTCATTCTAAGATTTGGCAGCTAGGCACAGTGGCTCATGCCTGTAATTCCAGCACTTTGGGAGTCCAAGGCAGGAGGATTACTTGAGACCAGGAATTCCAGGCTAGCCTGGTATTCTCCCGCCTCAGCCTCCTGAGTAGCTGGGATTACAGGCATCCGCCACCACACTTGACAAATGTTTGTATTTTTAGTAGAGACAGAGTTTCACCATGTTAGGCAGGCTGGTCTGGAGCTCCTGACCTCAAGTGATCTGCCCGCCTTGGCCTCCCAAAGTGTTAGGGTTACAGATGTGAGCCACCGTGCCCAGCCCAATTGTTTTAAGGTTTTTTGTTATAGAGAGAAGGTCTCACTATATTGCCCAGGCTGGTCTGGAACTCCTGCGCTCAAGTGATTCTCCCACCTTGGCCTCCCAAAGTGCTGGGATCACAAGTGTGAGCCACTGCCTCCAGATTGCTTCTACAATTTACTTCCTTAATTAATACTTTTTTTTTTTTTTTCTGAGATGGAGTCTCGCTCTGCCACCCAGACCAGAGCGCAGTGGCATGATCTTGGCTCACTGCAACCTCTGCTTCCTGGGTTCAAGCGATTCTCCTGCCTCAGCCTCCTGAGTAGCTGGGATTACAGGCA
>NC_045447.1:60814525-60852473 GCF_002776525.5 Piliocolobus tephrosceles | reverse complement strand
GCCCATCTCGGCCTCCCAAAGTGCTGGGATTACAGGCTTGAGCCACCACGCCCGGCCCTATTTAATCTTCATAGCAAACCTAACACTATTTCTGTTTTACTGATGAAAAAAATGAGGCATAGAGAAATTAAGTAACTTGCTCGAGGTCACACAGTAAGTGGCAGAGTCAGATTAGAAACCAGAGTCTGAGCCCTTACCCATCATGCTATGCTTCCTCCTAGTTGACCTTCTTTTAGTCACATGCCCATCACTAGGCTAAGGGAAAGCAAAAACCTTGACCACTGTACCCACTGAGACCTTCAAAATAAGCATGAATGAATCATGGGAGACCAAAAGACAACAAATGTTCACTATACCAGCGGGAAAAAAAATCATGAAGTCAAGATTATACAGCCCAATTTTTATTATAAGTATTTCAGCAATTAAACTTTAAATAATTATATTAAATGATATATGACACAGAACTAGGATCTCTTACAAAAAAGTTTAGATGAGAGTGTCATTGCAGTTAAGACCAATGTAGCCAAAAAAATAGATTAACACACTTCAAAGTCACAGGAATAAAAACAGGAAGTTTAATGTAATGCAAATTGCGTATTCAACCTAAAGGGGTATTTTATTGTTGTTAGTTATTTAACATTTTGCTCTGAGAGGACAGGGTTATTAGCATGTGAATGATTTGATCCGTTCTCCTCTTCCAAAGCTATAATATCTGGAATCTCATCAGTCTCAGATGTCAAGTCTATGGTGGTGAAATCAAGCACCTGTAAAAGAAGAATCTTGGATATTGAAACAAACACTGATGAAGCGAGTTGTCAGGTCCATCTGAGCTCATGGAGACTTTAGTGCATGTAGGTGAACCTTGCTTTGTCCATAGCTGTGTTTTTGTTTTTTTGTTTTTTTTTTTTTGAGACGGAGTCTCGCTCTGTCGCCCAGGCTGGAGTGCAGTGGCCGGGTCTCAGCTCACTGCAAGCTCCGCCTCCCAGGTTCACGCCATTCTCCTGCCTCAGCCTCCCAAGTAGCTGGGACTACAGGCGCCCGCCACCTCGCCAGGCTAGTTTTTTGTATTTTTTAGTAGAGACGGGGTTTCACCGTGTTAGCCAGGATGGTCTCGATCTCCTGACCTCGTGATCCGCCCGTCTCGGCCTCCCAAAGTGCTGGGATTACAGGCTTGAGCCACCGCACCCGGCCCATAGCTGTGTTTTTGAAAAGATGTTTGTGGTCTTTTTCCTGCAATTCCCTCATACTATAAAAGCACTAAGGAAAACTTTTAAAAAGGAAACTAACTAGTGGTGGAACCTAGTCAATGAAGGCTTTTTAAAAAATACCAGATACATAGCATTTCTCGTTATTCAACTATTAATCTATTACTTTCTCAAAATCCATAATACCCCACTTTTCCATAAGCAAGTGTCTAGGGAAATGTCTAGCAACTGAGGAAACAAAAGGTCTTCTTATGGTTGAAACAGCCATCGCAAAACCCTACCTCTTCCCTGCACAGGAAAGCCTTTAGGGACAAGAAACTCTATCAAATTTTATTTTATATACAATTTTGATAAGCTAGGTAATGTTTCTTAGTAAACAACAGATTAAAACAAGAAAATTAAGGCTGGCCGCAGTGGCTCACGCCTGTAATCCCAGCACTTTGGGAGGCCGAAGTGGCTGATCATGAGGTCAAGAGATCAAGACCATTCTGGCTAACACAGTGGAACGCTGTCTCTACGAAAAATACAAAAAAATTAGCTGGGCGTGGTGGCATGCACCTGTAGTCCCAGCTACTCAGGAGGCTGAGGCAGGAGAATCACTTGAACCTGGGAGCAGTGAGCCGAGATCGTGCCATTGCACTCCAGCCTGGGCGACAGAGTGAGACTCTCTCAAAAAAAAAAAAAAAAGAAAAAAAAAAAAAGAAAAATTAATAACATATATTACTAAAGGCTAGAATCTTGATAGTGGAGGGAAAAAACGCAGCTGATTACCTAACAGAGGAAAAAGAGCTAACAGCAACAAAAATCCCTCAAAAAGACCGGGCGTGGTGGCTCACGCCTGTAATCCCAACACTTTGGCAGGTGGATCATGAGGTCAGGAGTTCAAGACCAGCCTAGCCAACATGGTGAAACCCTGTCTCTACTAAAAATACAAAAATTAGTTGGGTATAGTGGCAGATGTCTGTAACCCCAGCTTCTCGGGAGGCTGAGGCAGGAGAATCACTTGAACCCAGGAGGCAGAGGTTGCAGTGAGCCAAGATTGCACCACTGCACTCTAGCCTGGGTGACAGAGCAAGACTCTGTCTCTGAAAAAAAAAAAAAAAAAATCCCTCAAAAAATAGAAGGAAAGGGGAAATTGGGGAGTTATTGTGGGGTTTTTTTGTTTTGTTTTGTTTTAGAAGGAGTTTCACTCTGTTCCCCAGGTTGGAGTGCAGTGGCGTGATCTCAGCTGACTGAAACCTCAGCCTCCCAGGTTCAAATCGATTCTCCTGCCTCAGTTTCCCGAGTAACTGGATTACAGGCATGTGCTGCGACCATGCCCAGCTAATTCTTATATGTATTAGTAGAGATGGGGTTTCACCATACTGGCCAGGCTGGTCTCAAACTCCTGACCTCAAGTGATCCACCCTCCTTGGCTTCCCAAAATGCTGGGATTACAGGCGTGAGCCACCGCACCTGGCCTGGAGTTATTGTTTAATGGGTACAGAATCTGTGCTTAAGATGAATATAATAGCGATGGTTGTGTAACATTGTGAATGTGCTTAATGCCACAGAATTGTACACTTAAAAATTGAAAAAATGGAAAATTTGACATTGGATTTCTGTTTTGCTTGTTTGTTTTGAGATGGAGTCTCATTGTCACCCAGGCTGGAATGCAGTGGGGCAAACTCGGTTCACTACAACCTCTACCTCCCAGGTTCAAGTGATTCTCCTCCCTCAGCCACCCAAGTACCTGGTATTACAGGTGTGTGCCACCACACCCGGCTAATTTTTGCATTTTCAGTAGAGATGGGATTTCACCATGTTGGCAAGGCTGGTCTTGAACTCCTGACCTCAGGTGATCCATCCACCTTGGCCTCCCAAAGTGCTGGGATTACAGGCATGAGCTACCGTGCCCCACCAGATCTACTATCTTTTATATTGGCACTCTCAAATGGCACTTTCATAAAATCCGTACCAGCTAAAAACCTAGAAAGTATATTCTGTATCAAGACTCCCTTGTGAGATTCAAAACCTTTCATCATTATATTATATTTCATATCATATCTCTAATCTGCAGGCCTAGTTTAAGCAAGTAAAACATGAGAAAAATCCCAGGCAATTCTATCTACCTCCCATTGCAAACATTTTCCTTTTGACTGCCTGCCTATCGCTTCACTTAGTCATCTTACTGACAATCTTAACAATTTTTTTTTTTTTTTGAAATGGAGTCTCGCTGTCACCCAGGCTGGAGTGCAGTGGTGCCATCTTGGCTCACTGCAACCTTCGCCTCCCAGGTTCAAGCAATTTCTCATGCCTCAGTAGCTTGAATTACAGGAGCAAGCCACAATGTCCAGCTAATTTTTGTATCTTTCGTGAAGACAAGGTTTCACCATGTTGGCTAGGCTGCCCTTGAACTCCTGGCCTCAAGGGATCTGCCGACTCGGCCTCCCAAAGTGCTAGGATTACAGGCATGAGCCACCGCACCTGGGCCATCTTAACAATTAAAGATGTACTGTGTTAATCAGCAGTTTCATCTGTCAAACTCAACGAAGTGCTCCCTCTCACCACCAATTGAGAGTATAATTTCCTGATTCAGTCTTTTCCTTCTAAGCACTCTATTCCTGACTCTCAGCTTAGGATGGTTAGTTAGAGGTCCTTAACCCTCACCAGTCCTAAAAATACGACCTGGGTCTAGCCCAGTGAGGGTCAAATTGACACCACTTTTTTTTTTTTCAGGAGTTGATAATTTCTAAAACTAAAGTTTTGTAAATTCAGTTCTAAAGAAGTTCATTTTGGGGTGGAGGGAGCGGGGTAGCATCAGCATCTCAAAAGGTAACCAAGAAAGATACCATAAAACAAGTCTTTGGCTTAAGTTGACCTTGAGCCCTGTATCTTATGTAAACAAATTTTAGTTTTTTCCTTTTCACTTCATTAGTTGTTTCTTTCCTGCAGCCTTAAACTCCTGGGCTCAAGCAATCTTCCTGTCCCAGCCACCTGAGAAACTGAGACTATAGGTGCACAGCACTAGGCTCAGTTTCATTAGTTCTTTAATACCTATAAACTGCATTTTCAAAGTGGATATATTTTCCTAACCATGAGTTGGTATTATATACTCACACCTGAACTGCCAGGTTAAAGATACTACATATCACTGTCCCACAGATGATGTCCTCATGCTTCTAGTGCAAATTAAAAAAACACATCCCCATCCTCAACACTCACTTCCATCTGTTGAGGCAACATTAACTTAATAGATGAGAAAACTAAGGCTCAGAGATTAATGGCCAATGCATCATGTTCCTTTGCATTTTTGCATAGGACAAACTAGAAAGACTATGTTATTATGACAGGCAAAGGAAAAAATGTTCTTGAACCCTCCCTGAGGCACATCATGCCAGGTTTCATGCAGTCATGTGTTTACGAACCTGCCATGGTTACACACTGTGTCAGCCTTAGTATTTTCCCTCAAAAGACCTGTTTTCTGGAGGAAAACAAGTCTGTAAAACCAAAATTTTCTGCCAGTGTATGCAACAATGAAGCTGCAAGATGTGAGAACACAGACCAGGTTCAGTAGCTCATGCCTGGAATCCCAGCACTTTAGCAGGCCAAGGTGAGTGGATCATTTGAGCTCAGGAGTATGAAACCAGCCTGGGCAACATGGTGAAACCCCATCTTTACAAAAATACAAAAATTAGCCAGGTGTGATTGTGCATGCCTATGGTCCCAGATACTCAGGACACTGAGGAGGGAGAATCAATTGAGCCTGGGAGGCGAAGGTTTCAGTGAGCCAATCCCACCACTGCACTATTGCCTGAGCAATAGAGCAAGAGCCCATTGAAAAAAAAAAAAAAAAAAAAATTCCAGAACACCACAAATCCTAAGACATGTTGACAAATGAATGAAATACATGTAGACAAAGACAGCAAAACCATGACCAATGTGCACAGCTCACGGCAAAAAGCAAGGGCTGCTGGTGCTCTTCTAGAAGCTAAGAATAGTCTACATTTTATCCTGCCCCTGCCCAGGAAGAAGAGCTTTGAGACCTCTCTTCTTTTCATAAGCTGTTCAGTAAGCACTACAATTTTTTTTTTCTTATTTGTACTAACTTAAGTAACACACTATAACTCTTATTAATAGGGAAACACAAAGGTGTATATTCAAAATAAGAAAGCATGTGTAGTCGGGCATGGTGGCTCACGCCTGTAATCCCAGCATTTTGGGAGGCCGAGGCGGGCGGATCACCTGAGGTCAGGAGTTTGAGACCAGCCTGTCCAACATGGTGAAACCCCATCTCTATTAAAGAGACAAAAACCAGCCAGGAGTGGTGGCACACGTCTGTATTTGGGAGGCTGAGGGCAGGAGAATAGCTTGAACCTGGGAGGCGGAGGTTGCAGTGAGCTGAGACCACACCATTGCACTCCACCCTGGGCAACAGAGCAAGATTCTGCTTCAAAAAAAAAAAAAAAAAAAAAAATTAAGAGGCAGAGGCCTAGAAAATGCCAGTCACTGGGAACAAGGAGGCAAGTGAGTGAATAGGCTCTATCCTGGAAACCCATACATCACAAAAGTCCATCCTTCCCAGAAACCAGAAGCTCCTTATCTGCAAAACAAATCCTAGGGACTTCCTACCTACCCTCCAACTCAACTCACCTGTTTATTGATTTCTAGAGTTACACTGAGGAGAAAAAATTTGTAACTTGATAAAAAGCTTTTTTTTTTTTGAGACAGGGTCTCACTGTCACCCAGGCAGGAGTGCAGTGGCAAGATCTTGGCTCACTGCAACCTCCACCTGCCTGGTTCAGGGGATTCTTGTGCCTCAGCCCCCGAGTAGCTGGGATTACAGGTGCATACAGCCATGCCTGGCTAATTTTTGTGTGTGTTTGTTTTTTGAGATGGAGTCTCACCCTGTCGCTGGACAGGCTGGAGTGCGATGGTGCAATCTCGGCTCACTGTAACCTCCACTTCCCGGGTTCAAAAGATTCTCCTGCCTCAGCCTCCCGAGAAGCTGGGATTACAGGTGCACGCTACCATGGCCAGCTAATTTTTGTATTTTTAGTAGAGATGAGGTTTATCATATTGGCCAGGTTGGCCACTGTTGGCCACTCCTGACCTCGTGATCTGCCCACCTTGGCCTCCCAACATGCTGGGATTACAGGTGTGAACCACCATGCCCAGCCTAACTTTTGTGTTTTTAGTAGAGACTGGGTTTCACCCTGTTGGCCAGGCTGGTCTCAAACTTCTGACCTCAAGGGATCCATCCATCTCGGCCTCCCAAAGTGCTGGGATTACAGGCATGAGCCACCGTGCCTGGTCCATGAAAAAGTTTAATAGACTCATTCATACCAAAGGAGCATGTGAAGTTATATGCTGCTTCCTCGTTTTCATGGAGATAAAGGGGTGAACCAGGATAGAAAGAGACGAATTTGAGTTAGACTTCAGTTCTGCTGAGGGTAGTCCTGCTTACCTTTTAGCAGGGACAGCCAGAAGCATGTAGCTCTATTTCATACCCTTTTTTTTCTTTTTTTTTTTTTTTGAGACAGAGTCTCACTCTGTTGCTCAGGTTGGAGTGCAGTGGCAAGATCTTGGCTCACTGCAGCCTCCACCTCCCAGACGTAGGGGATTCTCCTTCCCCAGTCTCCCAAGTAGCTGGGATTATAGGCACGCACCACCAGGCCAGGCTAATTTTTGTATTTTTTGTAGAGATAGGGTTTCACGTTGTTTGTCAGGCTGGTGTCAGACCCCTAACCTCAGGTGATCTGCCTGCCTCGGCCTCCCAAAGTGCTGGGATTACAGGTGTGAGCCACAGCGCCCGGCCTATTTCACAAGTTCTCAGACTCGCTTTTAAAAACTAGTTTGACATATTGCATATGCGTGATAAGGAGATTCAGGATAGTTCCTAAATAACCAATGTTGAATGGACTAGAAGTCTGGATACTATAGGCAGGAGGTAAGAAGAACCTTTGTTGGCCGGGCGCAGTGGCTCACGCCTGTCTCAAAAAAAAAAAAAAAAAACCTTTGTCTACAGGGGGCTTAAAGTAGTTTTACTTCTAATTAGTCTCACATGGTCTTCTATACGTAGCTCCCCAACAACTGAGGTTAGTGACTTTCTCCCAAAATAACAACACAGTAAGTAAAGTCCAGCTGAGGCTGGACACTGAAGAATCTCTCTCTAGGACTCACGCTTTAACTGGTTCCCTGGCAAGAAATGCCCAATGACTTTACATGATACTGATTTAAATAATCACTCACTTCCTTTCAGCTCTGATTCCTTTTCAGTGAGGTAGTCCGACATGACTAGAACATTTTACTGGTTTAAAAACCCACTCATGGCCGGGCGCGGTGGCTCAAGCCTGTAATCCCAGCACTTTGGGAGGCCGAGACGGGCGGATCATGAGGTCAGGAGATCGAGACCATCCTGGCTAACACGGTGAAACCCCGTCTCTACTAAAAAATACAAAAAACTAGCCAGGCGATTTGGCGGGCGCCTGTAGTCCCAGCTACTCGGGAGGCTGAGGCAGGAGAATGGCGTAAACCCAGGAGGCGGAGCTTGCAGTGAACTGAGATCCGGCCACTGCACTCCAGCCTGGGCGGGAGACTCCATCTCAAAAAAAAAAAAAAAAAAAAAAAAAAAACCCACTCACAGGGAATCCAGTAAGTTGGCAAACAAAGAGGGCCAACTGTCACCTAGTAAAATTTGAATATGCACATCAGCTTTTAGGTTTTTTTTAATCTGTTATCAAGCATCCCATTTTTGACATTAGCCTTCCAATGTTCTCACTCTGCCAAATTCCCCAACAGGCCAACTGAAATTCACGTATGTATAATAACTCTGTCATGCAAGTTAAGTAGCTCTACGAAAGCAACACACGAAGCATATGGAACAAACAGCATGTAACTGGTCTATCCTGCAGTGAATTTTATTGAATTCAAACATAGTATTATTCCTATTTGAGAAATAAAAAGCTAAAATCAAGTTTTACAAGTAATGATCATGAGATAAACCAGTGAAGAGGCCTTTTCAGATCATACCAGAGCTGACACTAGTTTCTACCCCAGCCCACATGAAGATGTTTTTATTCAATACAAACAGTAACAGAGGCAACACAATGGCCACAGAATGAGAACATAAGTGCACTTGAATTTTTTCTGAGTTCTGGCTATAGGCTCTGACAAGCCTAGCATTCTTTTCTTACCAGGTGAACAGAAATCATCTGCTAATGCCAGAAACTTTAAAGCTCTCAATTCAGCTGGAAACAACTATAATTGAGGGCCTTTTTACTAGCTACTTGCTTCCCAATTTAGGGTTGCCTAGCAAGTTAATTTCAACATAACAGGTCATCTGCCTGGCCACATCATGCACTAGTGACAGGGGCAGGTTTAATGAGTTTTGTGCTCAGATCGCTGGGTCTCCTGGCTGCTCTTGTCCATCTCTGCACCTTGGTCCTGAGCATTCTGAGACTCAGTCAGCTGAGGATAAAAGGGACCTACCAGCCAGTTGAGGGGCGTGTTGTTAACAAGATAATCCATCACGTCATCTAAAGATTCCTTCATTTTCTGCAGCTGCCCCTTGCTAGAAGTGAGGAGGCTGTCAGACACTTCCTTAAAGGAGGCAGCACTGCGGAACACTGAGTAGATGTCGCCTGCCATCACCCCCATGTGCTTGGCCTGATCTTGGATGTTCTGCGGTACGCCTTGGATGTTGGACAGGAGGTTGTGGCACGTGGTCTGGAGCTGCTGAGTCAGGTTGCGGGCAATTTCAAGAGTATGTGACTCAATGTGCTAAAAATAAAACTTAAAATTAGCAGTGGATCCAGCAGTGCTATGTTAAGTTAGTTCAATGACAGTAAGCTGGTTATGTGTCCACCACATATTATGGCTTCTTCGGTTTTTAAAAATCCTCATTACAATACCGAGTGCAGCAGTATTATTCACATTTCATAGATGTGGATATAAGCTTAGAGTTTAAGTAGATGGCTTCAGTTAACAACTGGAAAACAGCTGGGTAGGGATTCGAACTAGTGCCTGAGTCTCCAAAGTTCATCATCTTAAACTGAAGAAACATATTAGGTAGGGGAGACCCAAAAGAATGGAAATGTACTTCATGCTAGTAGTGTAATGTATATAATCCCTCCTCAAATAAGATGACAAGACACGCTCCTTGAGGGAGATTGAGACCATCTTGGCCAAAATGGTGAAACGCTGTCTACTGACTTCAGAGCTTTTGGGACACAAAAAATCACTTTCTAGGACATTTCCTAGAATATCCTAGAGGATATTTCTTTCTGTTTTTTTTTCTTTTTTTCTTTTTGAGACAGGGTCTCAGTCTGTCTCCCAGGCTGGAGGGCAGTGGCACAATCATGGCTCACTGCAGCCCTGACCTCTTGGGCTTAGGTGATCCACCCACCTCAGCCTCCCGAGCAACTAGGACTACAGGTGCACACCACCACGCCCTGCTAATTTTTGCATTTTTTGTAGAGATGGGGGTTTCACAGTTGCCCAGGCTGGTCCTGAATTCCTGGGCTCAAGTGATCTGCCTGCCTTGGCCTCCCAAAGTGCTGAGATTACAGGTGTGAGCCATTATACCCAGCCAAGATGCTATGTCTTCTCTCTAGAACCTTAGTCACCTTATTGCCCTTTCGCCTAATTTACCCATTAGTTCTCAGTTTACCATTCATCTCTTCCAGGAAGCAATGTGACTCACCTACCCCTACTCCAAGGCTGCCTGAGATAGTCTTCCCATATATTTTCTTTTGTTTTTTGAGACAGAGTCTTGCTCTGTTGCCCAGGCTGGAGGGCAGTGGTGTGATCTCGGCTCACTGCAACCTCTGCCTCCTGGGTTCAAGCGATTATCCTGCCTCAGCCGCCCGAGTAGCTGGGACTACAGGCATGTGCCATCATGCCTGGCTCATTTTTTGTATTTTTAGTAGAGACAGGGTTAGCCAGGATGGTCTTGATTTCCTGACCTCATGATCTGCCCACCTCGGCCTCCCAAAGTGTTGGGATTAGAGGCGTGAGCCACCGCGCCCGGCCAATAGTACCTGTATTTATGCTGTTAAAAAACAACCAGACGGCCGGGCACGGTGGCTCAAGCCTGTAATCCCAGCACTTTGGGAGGCCGAGATGGGCGGATCACGAGGTCAGGAGATTGAGACCATCCTGGCTATCATGGTGAAACCCCGTCTCTACTAAAAAATATAAAAAAACCAGCCGGGCAAGGTGGCAGGCACCTATAGTCCCAGCTACTGGGGAGGCTGAGGCAGGAGAATGGTGTAAACCCAGGAGGCGGAGCTTGCAGTGAGCTGAGATCCGGCCACTGCACTCCAGCCTGGGCAACAGAGCGAGACTCTGTCTCAAAAAAAAAAAAAAAAAAGAAAAACAAACAACCGGACTTGGACTTGGCTACTCTGAGCATACTGCCTATGGGATAGCCCTCTTCTGCAAGGAGCATTAAAAAAAAAAAAAAAGGCACAATAGGACAGCATGGCTGGCTATATCCCGTTAGTCTGTACCTATTATGAGGGCAAGGCCTGTGTTTCTCATTTAGTTGTATCTCACTTGGGGCATATGTATACTCATAGGTTGTTAGATAAAATTATTCCCTGCCTAGTTTTGCTTTTCTGCCACGTAACTAGCCACCTATGCACATGGTATTGTTCAACCTTTTGATACAGAAGAGTATTCTAAGACATAGTATGGAAAAATTGAAAAGTCTGATAAGAACTTCTTCAGAAATCAGCGAATGACTGTCCCAGTCATCTTACCTCAGCACAGTGGGACTCATCAGTATCATCGTATCCAATGCTCCTTTTCCACTCCACCCATGAGAGGTAGAGCTTATCCTGAGCATCCTGAATTTTCTGATTGGCACTATGCACATTCTTCCTGGCAAATTCAATCTAGACACAATGAAACAAGACAAAGGAACACACAAGTCAGATATTCATGTTAGCCTGTTTGCAGATGTATGATGTAAATCAGGCAATATAAAAACTAAGAATTTCCTGGAGTTGAATGAGATCTATTCCTGCTATCATTGTTATTTATTATCAGTATGTGTAAATGAACCAAGCAGTAATAGCTCTTTACTGCCTCTAACTGTTAAATCACTGACTCCAAATTTACCTCCAGTTTAGCACAGGTAAAGCAACTAAAAAAAAAAAAAATTTCTTTTTTTTTTTTTTGAGAGAGTCTCACTGCGTCACCCAGACTGAAGTGCAGTGGCGTGATCATAGCTCCCTGAACCTCCGTCTCCCAGGTTCAAGTGATTGTCCTATCTCAGCCTCGTGAGTAGCTGGGATTACAGGCATATGCCACCATGCCCAGCTAATTTTTGTATTTTTAGTAGAGATAGGGTTTCACCATGTTGGCCAGGCTGGTCTCGAACTCCTGACCTCAGGTGATCTGCCCACCTTGCCCTCCTAAAGTGCTGGGATTATAGGCATGAGCCACCACGCCCAGCCAGCAACTAAAATTTAATGTGTACATGAGTAAAGGATAAGTTAGAATTATAAAACAGAAAGGAATTTGACCTTCCTCTTCCCTGTTGCCAACCACCTATTTCCCCTTCAAGGAAGAAATGGTTTTCTTATGGCAGTACAGAATGGTACACACTGTTCTCTAACTTGGCAACCTTTAATGGCTACAGTAGTCTATTGTGATATATCAATTTAATTAGTCCTGTTAGTGGATGTGCATTGTTATAGTCTCTTGCAACTTTAAACAAATATACACATCCATAAGATAAAAAGTAAAACTGCTTGAAGAGTGGGTATGTTTGTAACTTTCCTAAAACTGTCTCTTGAATCAGTCCCTTAGAGCAAGAGCTGTATAAGTGTGGTTCTTTCTCTACACCATTGCCAACAGCCACATTTCCCGTGTGGCAGGACAAGAGAGATGTCAGTACTTGACCCCTCAGAGCGAGATTAGCATTGCTTCATATATTTCAGCTATTTATACTTCCTTTTTCTGTGAGCTGTCTTCATATTCTTTGTCCAGTTTTCTACTGGATTGTTCAAGTAAGAGTGAAATTCTTAGATTTTGTGATTACATTAATTCTTGGTCCTAGAGATAAATGAACCCACTTCAGATACCTTAAAATAAAGTTTTACTCACCAGGTGAACAGTAGAATGGAGCTGAGAAATGGTCTCTTGGCTTTTTTGCTTAGCTTCTTTAACCCTGCTGAGAGCCTGCTGGTAGGCACGGGAGCGAAGCTTGGTAGATAGGGATCCCAGTCTAACATAATAACTTGGCTTCTGAACCAGATCAAATCCTTCAACTTTTTTTGCTTCTTTTTCTGAAGTTAGAAATAAGAGATAAAAAACACTTAAGGGATCACAGCGACAACTGATAAGGCCTGGACTCTAACCTGGGTCTTGACTTTCTTACTTCTACCCAATCATTTAGCAATCATGTAGTCATTTTTCCAAGACTGCTCATGTCCGCTGCTGGACTTGACTACCCTGAACATATTACTGTATCTGCTACACACTGCATGCATCTACACGTTTTTCCCACTAGAGTAAACTGCCTTTTTTTTTTTTTTGGAAACAGCGTCTTGCTCTGTTGCCCAGCCTGGAGTACAGTGGCGCAATCTTGGCTCACTGCAGCCTCAACCTCCCAGGCTCAACTGATCCTCTCACCTCAGCCTCCCGAGTAGCTGGGAATATAGGAACAAGCCACCACGCCCAGCTAATTTTCGTGTTTTTTAGGGTTTCGTCATGTTGCCCAGGCTAATCTCAAATTCCTGAACTCAAGTGATCTGCCTGTCTCAGCCTCCCAAAGTGCTGAGATTACAGGCATGCACCATTGCACCCAGCCTACAGTGAACTTGAGTGGAATGGTACCTGGCACACATTACCTAATGATGATTCTTTATAATGAGGATTTTATAAAGCAATCCATTAAACACAATCCATTTACAGAAAATATTTTTCAAGGCCAATTTTTGCCAAAGTTTGAAAACTTACTATGTACAATTCAATGTGAACTTTATGATTGCTTTAGGAAGGAAAATCTATAAAGGCAAAAAGATTAGTGGTTGCTCACATCTGTAATCCCAACACTTTGGGAAGTCAAGGCAGGTGGATCGTTTGAACCCAGGAGTTCGAGATCAGCCTGTGTAACATAGTGAGATCCCATCTCTATAAAATTAAATTAAATTAAAAAGGATTGACTGCAAACAGGCATGAGAATCTTTTGGGGTAGCAGAGGTATTCTAAAACTGTATTGCGGTGATGCTTGCACAACTATGTAAATTTAGACTAAAGATGAGAGTGTATGTCAGTGAAGCTGTTTAAAAAAGATTTAATATAAAACAGTATTTGAAGATAAAATTCCAGTTACCTAGTTCTTCCTCAGTGAGAGGGAGGTACTGTTCTACCAACAGCTCTGATTTGGTGAGTGCATTTTCTACGCCACTGCTCACAAGCTGCATCATCCGACTCCCCAATACTGTGTTAATGCTGCCACTGACCACAGACTTGGTCTTCTCCACACTGCCAGTCACTGCCCCTTTGGTCTTGTCCATCACCCCTGTGATCGTGCTGGCCACAGAATCCTTGGCCCCAGTCACAGTAGTTGTCACAGCATCTTTTGCCCCAGTCACAGCACCTTTGGCATTGGCAACAATCTATAAGTAGAAAAGCAGATCCCTTGGCTGGTGAGAAACATGAGTACAAGGATATACTCAAGGTCTTAGCTAAGGCAGCACAGCTTAAGAGTTAAAGAAGGAATCTAGTCCTCTCACTCTAGCTTTAGGTCTTGGGCAAGTCACTAAGAGTTGATGAGCCTGAATTTCCCTATCAAGTATATCTGCCCTACCTGCCAATCCTTGGGAATTGCTGGAGGAGCAAATGAAGTAAACAGATATGAAATCTGTCTATTTGCCAAGGCTGCAGTGAGCCGTGATTGTGCCACTGCACTCAGCCTGGGTGACAGAGCAAGACCCTGTCTCAAAAAAAAAAAAAAAAGAAAAAAGAGAAAAGAAAAGAGAAAAGAAAAGGTAAGTTATATAGCTTATTCCAAAGTCACATAATTTCAGAGAGGAAACTGAAGATCAAACTAAAACTGGCCCTCAGGGTGTTATTAGTATGCAGTTATTATACATGGCCAGCATGGTGGCTCACGCCTGTAATCCCAGCACTTTGGAAAGCTGAGGCAGTTGGATCACCTGAGGTCAGGAGTTCAAGACCAGCCTGACCAACATGGTGAAACGCTGTCTTTACTAAATACAAAAAAATTAGTTGGGCGTGGTGGCACATGCCTGTAACCCCAGCTACTTGGGAGACTGAGGCAGAAGAATCACTTGAACCCATGAGGCGGAGGTTGCAGTGAGCCGAAATTGTACCATTGCACTATAGCCTGGGCAACAAGAGTGAAACTCCATCTCAAAAACAAACAAACAAAAAATAGCTGGGTATAGCGGGGCGTGCCTGTGAACCCAGCTACTAGGGATGCTGAAGCAGGACAATTGCCTGAACCCAGGAGGAAGAGGCTGCAGTGAGCCGAACTTGTGTTGGTAACACAAGTTACCAACATTTAAAGAAAATATCCAAAATGGAAAATAGCTCTCACCATTAGCATAGTCTCAAGCAATGTAAGTGAAAAATTTTAAAGATTTGCACAAGCATTCTAAAGGCTATACACTAAACTTATCTATAGTTGTGAACCACATAACATTTTGGTCAGCGGTGGACCACATATTCAATGATAGTCCCATAAGATTATAATGGACTGCCCTATAACAGGTATACCTTTTTTTTTTCACTGTACCTTTTCTACATTTAGATACACAAATACTTATCATTGTGTTATAGTAGTCAGTGTAGTCATGCTGTGAAGGTTTGTAGCGTAGAAGCAAGCAACAGGCTATATACCATACAGTCTAGGTATATAGCAGGCTATACCATGAGTCCCTAACCCCCGGGCCATGGACCATTACCAGTCCATTACCAGTCAGAGGCGGCATTAGATTCTCATAGGAGACCTAACCCTAACCCTGTGAACTGTGCATGCCCATGCGTGCAGTTGCATGCTCCTTATGAGAATCTAATGATAAATATAGTACACTTGAATCGTCCCAAAAACACCACCCGCCCCCTGCTGGTCCATGGAAAAACTGTCTTCCACGGAACCAGTTCCTGGTGCCAAAAAGCTTGGGGACCACTGGGCTCTACCATCTAGATTGGTGTGAGTGTATTCTGTGATGTTCACACAATGGCAAAATCACCTAATGATGCATTTCTCAAAACATATTCCCATCACTAACTGACAGATGACTGCATTTAGATTATGAAAAGACACAGAGCTATATTTTTCCCTAACTGATATCCTTTTGTGCCATTCTGTATTCTTAATTCTGCCATTCTTAATTCTTAACAAAATTTTAGGACATTATCTGAACCAAAGGATCACCAGGACAGATGAGCCTATCATTTTTGTCAACACTGGCTAGCTATCCCATATGGATGGTAGTTCCTGGCAGCATTGTACAAGCCAGGTGAGAAAAGTTTATATATATATCACCTCTGCATTTATTTAATACCACAAGAGAATCAGTTTGAGATTCAATCTGAGACAGCAATTTCATCTACAGGAGCAAAGACACAAATTGATAGACATCACACTAAAAGTTTTCTAATCCAAAGGAAGTTAGTTCTTCTCTGCTTCATAGATACAACTTGACAACAGTTCGGGAAGTAAGGAAGCGGCCATTATTTTTCAAACACACATCCAGATCCAGGTTAGGAAAATAAGTATTTGCCTATTTGTGGTATGTACAGCTTGTGCTAACAGATAGAACATGAAAACATGTGAAGTGTCAAGCCTCAGCACTTTTGTCCCAAGCTCACCTGAGTTGATGGCTGATTCAGAATAGGCAGTCTCTCCTCAATCCTGTCTAGCCCCTTACAGGCATAGATATTGGCAACCGCAACTAGAATTACAAATGGGAAAATGTTAATGTAGTACTGTAGGTATAGAATGAACACACATTACCATACCTTATACTTTTAGCCTTATTAAAAAAATGGTAAAAATGGGCCGGGAGCAGTGGTTCATGCCTGTAATACCAGCACTTTGGGAAGCTGAGGTGGGTGGATCACAAGGTCAAGAGACCGAGACCATCCTGGCCAACATGGTGAAACTCTGTCTCTACTAAAAATACAAAAATTAGCTGGGCGTGGTGGCGTGTGCCTGTAGTCCCAGCTACTCGGGAGGCTGAGGCAGGAGAATGGCGTAAACCCGGGAAACAGAGGTTCCAGTGAGCCAAGATCGTGCCACTGCACTCCAGCCTGGGTGACAGAGCAAGACTCCATCTCAAAAAAAAAAAAAAAAAGGCAAGAATGTTGATCTTATACAACAGAATGCATTGCCTGGTTTCTCTAGCTCTGACAGAAAGAGGCCTGGCAAGTTGCTGGCAACTCTCTTCTACAGAGAAGGAAATATGGGGGTGTGAGGGAGGAGCAGGCAGAGGCAGTGACAGGACAAACAGGAAGCTGGCTCTGAAGCTTCTTCCTCATCGACTGGCCCCTAATGTTAATGCCAAGAGTATTCAGGCTTTCCCTGAACTCTCATTCAGAGAATAAGGTATCTGGAAACTCTCTCAAAGTTGATATTCCCAAGCCAGTTTAATCCCTACCTACACTTACTACAGCACATGTCAGTGTATTTGGGGTTCTCACTAGGAAAGAGTATGCTAAGACCACCCTGGATCTCCCTAACAAGGGAGATTTCAGTGTGAGCTTCCCACTAAGAATACCAAGCCAAGTACTAGCACCAAATTCATTTAGGAAGTAGCAGAGTTGGAATGGCTGGTCTCTAAAGGCTCCTTATAGGCCGGGCGCGGTGGCTCAAGCCTGTAATCCCAGCACTTTGGGAGGCCGAGACGGGCGGATCACGAGGTCAGGAGATCGAGACCATCCTGGCTAACACGCTGAAACCCAGTCTCTACTAAAAATACAAAAAACTAGCCAGGCGAGGTGGCGGGCGCCTGTAGTCCCAGCTACTCGGGAGGCTGAGGCAGGAGAATGGCGTAAACCCAGGAGGCGGAGCTTGCAGTGAGCTGAGATCCGGCCACTGCACTCCAGCCTGGGCGACAGAGCGAGACTCCGTCTCACAAAAAAAAAAAAAAAAAAAAAAGGCTCCTTATAATCCTAAAAGTCCTTGGCTTAACCATTTGAAGGAATGATTTAAATCTTTATGCAAAAGCAGTTCACGATGTGGAGACATTGGAGCCTGCATACAGTGTTGGTGGGAATGTAAAATGGTACAGCTGATTTGGAAAACAGTCTGGCAGCTCCTCAAAAGCTTAAATACTTATTATATAACCCAGCAATTCCACTCCTAGGTATATACCATAAAAACCTGAAAACATATGTCCACACAAAAACTTGTACACAAATGTTCATAGAAGCATTATACATAATCTCCAAAAGTAGAACGAACCCAAACATCCATCAGTTGAAGAATGAATAAAATATTGTCTGTCTAGACAGTGAATTACTATTCCACAATAAAAAGAGATGAAGTACTGATATGATGTGACAAGATAGATTAACTTTGAAAACATTATGCTCAATGAAAGAAGCCAATCACAGCCGGGCGTGGTGGCTCAAGCCTGTAATCCCAGCACTTTGGGAGGCCAAGACGGGCGGATCACGAGGTCAGAAGATCGAGACCATCCTGGCTAACACTGTGAAACCCCGTCTCTACTAAAAAATACAAAAAAAAACTAGCCGGGCGACGTGGCGGACACCTGTAGTCCCAGCTACTCGGGAGGCTGAGGCAGGAGAATGGCGTAAACCCGGGAGGCGGAGCTTGCAGTGAGCTGAGATTCGGCCACTGCACTCCAGCCCGGGCAACAGAGCAAGGCTCCGTCTCAAAAAAAAAAAAAAAGAAAGAAAGAAGCCAATCACAAAGATGAAGGGGTGGCCTGCCCCTCCACACCTGTGGGCGTTTCTGGTCAGGTGGAACAAGAGACTTAAGAAAGAGACACAGAGACATAGAGAAAGGAAAGTGGGCCCAGGGGACCAGAGCTCAGCATAGAGAGGACCCACACCAGCACCGGTCTCTGAGTTCCCTCAGTATTTATTGATAATTATCTTTACCATCTCAGAGAGGGGGAAGTGGCAGGACAATAGGGTCACAGCAGGAAGAAGGTCAGCAGAAAGACATGTGAACAAAGATCTCTGTGACATGAGTAAGTTTAAGGAAAAGGGCTGTGCTTTGATGTGCATATATGCAAACATCTCCATAAACATTTTCAGTGCATAAAGAGCAGCATTGCCTGCTAGCACGTCCCACCTCCAGCCCTAAGGTGGTTTTCTCCTATCTCTTTTCTCCTATCTCAGTAAATAGAACATACAATTGGGTTTCATTCCATTGCCTAGGGATGGCCAGGAGACTGAAGCCTTTCTCTATCTCAACTGCCAAGAGGCCTTCTTTCCTCTTTTACTAATCCTCCTCAGCATAGACCCTTTACGGGTGTCCTAGGACTGGGGGAGGATCAGGTCTTTCCCATCCCATGAGGCCATATTTCAGACTATCACATGGGGAGAAATCTTGGACAATACCTAGCTTTCCTAGGCAGAGGTCCCTGCGTGTAGTGTTTGTGTCCCTGGGGACTTGACATTAAGAGAATGGTGATGACTTTTAATAAACATACTGCCTTCGGGCACTTGTTTAACAAAGCACATCCTGCGCAGCCCCAAATCCACTAAACCTTGAGTCACCACAGCACATGTCTCTGCAAGGACAGGGTTGGGGGTAGGGTTACAGATTAACAGCATCTCAATGGCAGAAGAATTTTTCTTAGTACAGAACAAAAATGGAGTCTCTTATGTCTACTTCTTTCTATATAGACACAGTAGCAGTCTGATCTCTCTCTCTTTTCCCCACAAAAAAGCCCACACATTTTATGATTTATAAGAAATATCCAGGCCGGGCGCGGTGGCTCAAGCCTGTAATCCCAGCACTTTGGGAGGCCGAGACGGGCGGATCACGAGGTCAGGAGATCGAGACCATCCTGGCTAACACGCTGAAACCCCGTCTCTACTAAAAATACAAAAAACTAGCCGGGCGAGGTGGCGGGCGCCTGTAGTCCCAGCTACTCCGGAGGCTGAGGCAGGAGAATGGCGTAAACCCGGGAGGCGGAGCTTGCAGTGAGCTGAGATCAGGCCACTGCACTCCAGCTCGGGCGACAGAGCAAGACTCCGTCTCAAAAAAAAAAAAAAGAAATATCCAGCATAGGCACATCTATAAAGACAAAGTAGATTAGTAGCTGCCTCAGGGCGGTTGGAAGGAAATGGGGAGTGACTATTAAGTATGACAGTATGAGATTTCTCATGGAGTATGAGATTTCTATTTTTTTGGTAAAATATACACAACAAACTTCACCATTTCAACCATTTTTAACCGTGCAATTCAGTGGCATTAAGTCCATTTACAACATTATACAACCATCACCACTATCCATTTCTAAAACTCATTCACAGCCGGGCATGGTGGCTCACACCTGTAGTCCCAGCACTTCGGGAGGCCAAGCTGGGCGCATCACCTGAGGTCAGGAGTTCCAGACCAGCCTGGCCAACAGGGCGAAACCCTGTCTCTACTAAAAATACAAAATTAACTGGGCATGGTGGTGTACGCCTGTAATTCCAACTACTTGGGGAGCTGAGGCAGAAGAATCGCCTGAGTCCTGGAGGCAGAGACTGCAATGAGCAGTCTCAAATTCCAGGCCTCAAGCAATCCTCCCATCTAGGCCGCCCAAAGTGCTAGGATTACAGGTGTAGGCCACCATATCCATCCTCTGGGGGATTTTTAATTAAAGGATCATAAACATCTGCCAATGCTATGAAACAGGCCTTCTATGGACAGGCGCGTTGGCTCATGCCTGTAATCCCAGCACTTTGGGAGGCCAAGGTAGGTGAATCACAAAGTCAGGAGTTAAGCCTGGCCAATATTGTGAAACCACGTCTCTACTAAAAATACAAAAAGTAGCTGGGTGTGGTGGCGGGAGCCTGTAGTCCCAGCTACTCAGGAGGCTGAGGCAGGAGAATCCCTTGAACCCAGCAGGCAGAGGTTGTGGTGAGCTGAGATCACGCCACTGCGCTACAGCCTGGGCAATAGACCGAGACTCCATCTCAAAAAAAAAAAAAGAAAAGAAAAAGAAACAGGCCTTTTACGGTAATGAGGGTCACCTGAAAGTTTCTAGGTAAAGGCAGTATATACCCCAGGAAGGTCTGAGGAGTTCTGGATGTTACTGCTGGGAGCTCAGGGGCTCACCACTGACCAGTTCCTTGACTGCATCTTGAAAAATCAGAACTCACTTTGCGGTTCTAGCTTCTGGATGATGGGCAGAGCACTGGTCATGGCCACGGAGGTGATGGTCTTCACGCCCTTTTCTGCCATCTCACACACAGACTTCAGGTAGGGATATTGGTCCTTTGTACTGAGATAGGCTGAGGACATGAGGTCATACGTGGAGCTCACCAAGGGCAGGTTGATCACCCGAGTCACCACACTCTGCAATCAAAGTAGGGAGGGTGTGCTTATTAATGTCTCAAAACACAAGAGGAGAGAAAGTAGGCAAAGGCTACTAGAAATTCATACCGGTTGTGGATCAACTGCAACGGATGCCATTTTTCTTTCTGGAGAAAGAAATCTGCAGAAAAGAGACTTATTTCAGAACACTGGGGTAAGACTCTCCCAAATTCATTCCCCAACCCAGGCAAATGCTGATTTCAAGTAGAGAAAAATTCAGGGTGAGTTCCATGTAGTCTTCTGTACTTCTTTCCTCTCTCCAGCTCTCAGAGTCCCCCTCCTGAAGGATCCACACGCACACAACCCTCTTCCCTCTTTTGAGGCAAGGTTTCAGAGCTTATGTATAAACTTGCAATACTCAGGAGGGAGAAGCAAAGTTGTTGACAAACTTGTTTTGTTTCTCCCTCAAGACAGAGAGATGCCTTTTGAAGGGCAGTATCTGTTGACAAAAATGCTAGCCAAGTTAAAACCCAGGTTAAGACTAAAGAGAGATTTCAAGCAGAAGACATCTTGGTCAGCCGGGATTCTTGTGGGGATCAAGTGGGAACACTTTGCAGGGACGTAATAAAACTTCCTTGTGAAAGGACGGAAGCTAGTTTAGGGGAGACTACGCACAGCAGCAAGAAGGTGCTCTGAGGAAGGAGAAGCACTTCAGGACGCCTTTAAACGTCATCTTAGTATCCCCAAAGCCCATCCCCACACAAAGCCGACCGCGGCGGGAGCTGGGAGGGAAAGAACCTGATTGCGGTCGTCCGTGCCCGACCCGCCCAGCTCACCCTCCCCTCGCCAAGAACGGAGCCACCACTACTCTGAAGGCGGAAGACGCGCCAGTATCAGTATCCCACTCCTATTGTGTATCCATAAAATGTGTACCCATAAAATGCGGTTTTCGGGCTGGGCGCGGTGGCTCACGCCTGTAACCCCAGCACTTTGGGAGGCCAAGTCAGGTGGATTCCTTGAGGTCAGGAGTTCAAGACTAGGCTAACCAACATGGTGAAACCCCGTTTCTACTAAAAATACAAAAATGAGCCGGGCGTGGTGGCGGGCACCTGTAATACCAGCTGCTCTGGAGGCTGAGGCAGGAGAATCGCTTGAACCCAGGAGGCGGAGTCATTGCACTCCAGCCTGGGCGACAAAGGGAGATTCCGTCAAAAAAAAATGCGGTTTTCTAACGCGTTTCCCTTTCGATAATGTCCCTTCGACAAATGTTAATTGTTTCCCCACAACCACCCAGGCAGGTCAAGGGACATTTGATAGCAATCGCCCTAAATCTGTTGGCAGGAAAGAAGCCTCAACTTACAAAGGCAAGGGTCGAAAGCGCGGGTTCAGGAGGCCGCCCCTACCCGGCCAGGATCTGGAAGCCGCGAGGCGAGCGGAGGATCTCGGACCACCACCCCCGCGTCCTGTCCACCTTAGAGCCCCGTGGGGAGCAGAGCAGCGGCCCCGAAGCCCCAGGGAGCTCCCCACCCTAACTGGGCGCTGCTGGGGACCCCGGACCGGCTCGCTGGGGCGCCGAGTGGGCGCGCACTCACCGACGGACTGCAGCAAAAGGCGGAGAGCAGGCGCGTCCCGAAGGCGACTCCCGCTGCCACCACCCGTTCAAAGCGTGGGGCCCGCGGGCGCCCGGGCTATAAACCCCGCCTCGCCGCCCCTCCCCGAGCCTCCGCAGCACGTGACCCGCGGCAGCTCGCCCTATCCTACCCCGAGTGTCACCCTAGGGCACGTCCCGGCGCCCTCCCCCAATGCCTGCCCTCCTAGATAGGTGGGGGCCGGGTAGGGGTGAGAAGGTCTGTTGCCTAGGTGAGGGGCCCCGCCGCGGGGAGAGGCGCCTGTTGGGAGCGGGGCGGGGAGAGGCCCAGCCTGTGGAGGCTGGGAGTTGGAGGTAGCCCTGCCTGGAGTCGGGGCGCTGCCTGTGGTCGGGGTCCTGAGAGGCCCGGGGCAAATGGGGATGGCGCCCAGGCCGGCTTTGGGGTTTTGAAAAACGCAAACAAATTCACACCGACTTGTTTAATGGCGTTAGTCCTCAGAATAGAACTCTTGGCCGGGCGCGGTGGCTCAAGCCTGTAATCCCAGCACTTTGGGAGGCCGAGACGGGCGGATCACAAGGTCAGGAGATCGAGACCATCCTGGCTAACCCGGTGAAACCCCGTCTCTACTAAAAATACAAAAACTAGCCGGGCGAGGTGGCGGGCGCCTGTAGTCCCAGCTACTCCGGAGGCTGAGGCAGGAGAATGGCGTGAACCCGAGAGGCGGAGTTTGCAGTGAGCTGAGATCCGGCCACTGCACTCCAGCCTGGGCGACAGAGCAAGACTCTGTCTCAAAAAAAAAAAAGAACTCTTTAAAAATGGAAGCGGTGGCTCACGCCTGTAATCACAACGCTTTGGGAGGCTGAGGCGAGAGGATCTGCGGAGCCCGGGAGTTCCAGACCAGCATGTGGAAGATTTTTTTTTTTTTTTTTTAATTTTTAAAAATAGCCCAGGGCCGGGCGCGGTGGCTCACGCCTGTAATCCCAGCACTTTGGGAGGCCGAGGCGGGCGGATCACAAGGTAAGGAGATCGAGACCACGGTGAAACCCCGTCTCTACTAAAAATACAAAAAAAAGTTAGCCGGGCGCCTGTAGTCCCAGCTACTCGGGAGGCTGAGGCAGGAGAATGCCGGGAACCCGGGAGGCGGAGCTTGCAGTGAGCCGAGATAGCGCCACTGCACTCCAGCCTGGTGGACTGAGCGAGACTCCGTCTCAAAAAAAAAAAAAAAAAAATAGCCCAGCGTGGTGTCGCGCGCCTGTGTTCCCAGCTACCTGCGAGGCTAAGATGGGAGAATCGCTTGAACCTGGGAGGTCCAGGCTGCAGTGAGCCGAGATCGCGTGGCGCTGCACAATGGCTTCTATGCTGTTATTTTTAGCGAACTAATAACTTTTAAAAGTTTTGTGGAGGCTGGGCACGGTGGCTCACGCCTGTAATCCTAGCACTTTGGCTGGACGAGGCGGGCGAATCACCTGAGGTCAGGAGTTCGAGCCCAGCCTGGCCAACATGGCGAAACCCCATCTCTCCCAAAATACAAAGAAAGGAGCCCGGCGTGGTGGCGCGCGCCTCTAGTCCCAGCTAGTCCCGGCTGTTTGGCGGGGTTGGGGGCAGGGGGTGGGTGGCTGAGGTGAATCGTTTGAGCCCAGGTGGTCCAGGCTGCAATGAGTCGAGATCGCGCCACTGCACTCCAGCCTGAGTGACAGAGTGAGACCCTGTCAAAAAAAAAAAAAAAAAAAAGAAAAGAAAAGACTTAACTCCAGATCACTCCAGAATGATTGCTGCGTAGGCTTATGTGAGATAGGCAACTTTATATGTGCAGGGTTATGCATTGTTTTCCAAAGACAAATCGTCATCTGAGTCCCAGTTGTGCTTTTTGTTTGTTTGTTTTTTTCTCGTGTAAAACGCACGGATTTGGAACCAGATTATTTGAGCAGACAAGTTGTACCACCGCCAGAGGCCAGGTAGGGCTCCTGGGACTTCTTCCCCCGTGAGTGACGGGGGATCTCCAGATCCCCCACCCCCCGCACGCGGCTCGTAGGGAGGGTACAGCAGAAAGGAGGGTTGGGAGGTGGGAAGGGAGCAGGCGCTGGCGCCGCGTGTCTGCCCCCTGAGGAGCCCACAGCGCTGGAGTCCCAGGGAATGCCTTTGTGAAGCTTTGGAGTTGCAACTGTAGGAAGCTCTCAGAGGCTTTTACCCCAATTTGTTTTCTGTTTGTTTTGTTTTGTTTTTTTTGTTTTTGTTTTTGAGATGGAGTCTCGCTCTGTCGCCAGGCTGGAGTGCAGTGGCCCGATCTCGGCTCACTGCAACCCCAGCCTCCCGGATTCAAGTGATTTTCCTGCCTCAGCCTCCCCAGTAGCTGGGACTACAAGCGCGGGCCACCATGCCCAGCTAATTTTTGTATTTTCAGTAGAGACGGGGGTTTCACCATGTTGACCAGCATGGTCTTGATCTGTTGACCTCGTAATCCGCCCGCCTCGGCCTCGGGAAGTGCTGGATTACAGGCGTGAGCCACCGCACCCGGTCTACCCCAATTTCTTAACCAATCTTGCATGCACACAGATACTGTTGATCATATCTAAAGCTCCAAACAGACCCATTAAAATGATATCCCTTATACCATTATACCTGAATATATAATGGTCCTTACTTGGCAAGAAAAAACACAGTTTTTTTCCCCCTCCTCCGCATATGTAATTCAAAATAAAATATAAAACTAAGCCATAAATACTAAACCATAAAATAAGTCTTACAAAATCCAAAAAAGTTCTGGTTTGGGTTTTTTCCTATGTTGCCATCTTCAGTGTTTTGAGCAATCAAATTATTATCTTCGGTGTTTTAAGCAATCAAATTATTTTTCTTTTCTTTTTCGTGTTCTGGGGCTGTTTGTTCCCTAAGCAAATGTTTGCTCTGCTTATTGGTAATCCATCCCTGCTCTAATGACCTCTTATTTTGCATCAGAAGACTCTCGCCCTTTCACCTACAAAATGCCTCCATCTTTTCCTTTTTTGTTTTAAACCTGTGAGTCATTTCCTCACTTAAGGCTAAGCAAGCTTCTTTTTGCTTTTATTTGCCTGTGAAGCAGAGGGCCCCAGGGACTAATTTTGGGAACAAGAGACTCTTCAAGCCCACAAAGGATGAAGCACACCAAATTCTGCACCCCCAACTCTTTTTCAGCTTCATGAGTCTGAGAACATGAAACCAGTGGCAAGATTAACACCCAAGGTGAGATGCATAGTGAAGCAAACAAAAAAATTTTACTCCAGAATATACTTCTTTCACATATTTTGAGATGGCTGTTCAGAGGACCTGCAGGCGGAAGTAGTCCTACGAAGCTGTTTTTTGTTTGTGTGTGTGTGTGTGTGTGTGTGTGGGAGAGGCTTGCAATATACAGAGAAAATCTGCACTGATGCAGCCAGGTGCTCTCTGAGGCTTTCCCTTGTCCAGACATAGGAAAGGTTAGTGGAGAGTCTGACACCTTTAAAGGTCTGAAAGAAACATTAACCATCTATTCTCTCCAATGGCTACTACCTGTGAGGTTTCATCTACATCAGCGGTCCCCAACCTTTTTGGCACCAGGGATAGGTTTCATGGAAGACAATTTTTCCATGGACCAGGGCAGGGGGATGGTTTTCAGGATGAAACTGTTCCACCTTAAATCATCACGCATTAGATTCTCATAAGGAGCCGCAACTTAGATCCCTTGCATGTGCAGTTCACAACGGGGTTCTTGCTCCTAAGAGAACCTAATAACAGCTCCTGACCTGACAGGAGGCAGAGCTCAGGCAGTATTGCTCACTCACTTGCCACTCACCTCTTGCTGTGCGGCCCTATTCCTAACAGGAATGTAAATGGCCACAATGTAAATGGCCCAAAGTTTGGGGACCCCTGATCTACATAATGAGATGACTTTTGCTAGCCAAGTTTCCATTTCTGTCTTGCCACTAAATCCTGATTTACCACCATTACCTGTTTGGGGGTATTCTCTGAGCCCCCAAAATTTCTGTAACCTCAGGACTGGTATATAAGCTTCTGAACCCACTAAGAGGTGGAGTAATTACTCTGTGGTTCCCCCACATGCCCAATGATACATTTATGTCTTTTTATAATAATACATGTACATCTTTTCTCCTGTTAATGTGCTTTTTGCCAGCGGATTTTTCAGTGAACCTCCAGAGGACAAAGGGGATGTTTTTCCTTGGCCCCTGCAGTAGGTTGCCATTAGATAGGGTGTGTGCAGCGTGGCAGTCCTGGGAAGTGGCAGGACATTACCATGGATTTGGCGAACCTGAGATTCTTGGAGGTTTTCAGGGCTTTGTTTGGTTCCCTCCAGGATTCAATTTACCGTCATTCAGGATCTGGCTCCTGTCTCTTTCTCACCAGCTTATTCTCTGGACTTTACCTGTGTGAAAGGAAAATAAATCTTGGGACCCCCAAATCACTAAGCCAAAGGGAAAAGTCAAGCTGGGGATGTGTCACACAAACCTGCCTCCTATTCAAAGATAAGCTACATAAGCCAGGCGCAGTGGCTCATGCCTGTAATCCCAGCCCTTTGGGAGGCTGAGGCAGGCAATCACTTGAACCCAGGAGTTTGAGACCAGCCTGGGCAACATGGTGAAATCCCGTCTCTACAAAAGATAACAAAAATTAGCCTGGTGTGGTCCCATGTGCCTGTAGTCCTAGCTACTTGGTGGGCTGAGGTGGGAGGATCGTTTGAGCCTGGGTGGTCAAGGCTGCAGTTGGGGACCGCTATAATGGAGACACTGCACTCCAGCCTGGGTAATAGAGTGAGACCCTGTCTCAAAAGAAAACAAAACAAAAAAGCTACATACCGCCCTCATAATTTGCCCACTAGGAAATTCCTTGTGGGCCCTAAGATCTTTACCCTAAAACATTTCTGTTGAATTTCATCCTCACAATGTAAATTGATAGCTTATATTCACAGGGGTGAGACATAGGACAGAACTCAACATCATCCCTCAGCTCACCTGAGACAAATTAATATCTAATTGCTTCCTCTGGGCTATGTTTATTTTATCGTATGTAAAAATGCAGATTCACTGAGCTAGATGAATGCGTGACTATTCTTCTACCCCGCATTTCACATGTCAATGGCTAACCAAAGACTCAAAGGAATGCAACCATTTGCCTCTTATCGGCCCACACCTCTTAAAAATTTCTCCTCTCCCCAATATCCACTCCTTTACCCTTTAGATATTGAAACCCTCAAAATCATCTTTGGAGAAAGGCACAGACCTGTCTCCCGTGTGTGTGTCCTTAGCCTTGGCAAAATAGACTTCTAAATTGATTGAGTCCTGTCTCAGATACTTTTGTGTTGCACCTGTCTTAAACTTTAAGCTCTAGTCACACAGATTTACTTACAGTCCTTTGAACACATCCTAATATAGGATTCCTGTGTGTCATTGCTCCTACTGTCTCCACCTTGTTCACTGGGAATTTATCCCTCAAATTCCCACCTGGGGGTGGTGGACAGATGCCACCACCCCCAGGAAGACCTCCCGACTACCCTAGATGGAATCCATCACTCAGACACCTCTGCACCTCTGTACTTTGTACATTTATGCTTGTCGTTTTTTTGGTTTTTGTTTTTTGTTTTTTGAGACGGAGTCTTCACTCTGGAATGCAGTGGCAGGATCTCGGCTCACTGCAAGCTCCACCTCCCGGGTTCACGCCATTCTCCTGCCTCAGACTCCCAAGTAGCTGGGACTACAGGCGCCCACCACTACGCCTGGCTATTTTTTTTGTATTTTTAGTAGAGACGGAGTTTCACCATGTTAGCCAGGATGGTCTCGATCTCCTGACCTCGTGATCAATAGAACGAGATTTCCTCTCAAAAAAAAAAAAAAGAACAACTCCCTCAACACTCACAGACACACACATACACTTCTTCCCCCACACTACTGAAGCGGCCATTGCAAAATTGTAACTGAGACAGTGAAAGAGATCTGATCTAACCAACTCCATCTTGCTTCTCACCTCCAAGCTGTCCTTGTTCACTCCTGGGTGTAGGCTGAACTAACTTTGGGAGGAACTTAGTTTATAGTTTAGAGGTTTTTTTGTTTTGTTTTATTTTGTTTTTTTGATACGTTGTTTTGCTCCTGTTGCCCAGGCTGGAGTGCAGTGGTGCAATCTCGGCTCACTGCAGCCTCCACCTCCTCGGTTCAAGCGATTCTCCTGCCTCAACCTCCAGAGTAGTTGGGATTACAGACATATACCACCACGCCCTGCTAATTTTGTATTTTTAGTAGAGATGGGGTTTATCCATGTTGGTCAGGCTGTTGGCAAACTCCTGACCTCAGGTCATCCACCTGCCTTGGCATCCCAAAGCGCTGGGATTACAGGCGTGAGCCACTATGCCCGGCTACAATTTAGAGTTTAAAGCAAAGATGATAACACCCCTTTCCCAAAACAAACCCCCTTCTTGCCTAGGGATTAGACTGCCTTTATAGAACTCTCAAATTAGCCGCAAGATTAGAAATTATGGTTTAGGGCCAGGTGCGGTGGCTCACGCCTGTAATCCCAGCACTTTGGGAGGCAGAGGCAGGTGGATCATGAGGTCAGGAGTTCAAGACCAGCCTGGCCAAAACGGTGAAACCCCATCTGTACTAAAAATATGAAAATCAGCCGAGCGTGGTGGTGGGTGACTGTGATCCCAGCTACTCAGGAGGCTAAGGCAGAGAATTGGCTGAACCCGGGAGGCAGAATTGCAATGAGCTGAGGTTGTGCCACTGAACTCCATCCTGCGCAACAGAGCAAGACTCTTGTCTCAAAAAAAAAAAAAAATTATGGTTTAGGAGTCATGAAACTGGAGCCTTCACGACTCTGACCCTCTCCAAATTGCTCCTGGGAATAACATCATCTAAATTTTAGGCTTAATGTAAAACCTAAAACCAGTGCTTAAGGTATTTTGCAGATCCTGCACTTGATGGATCAGCTGACACAACCTAGATCGATAAACTGGCTCATTTGATCTTATAGCCCTCCCACCCAGGGACTGACTCAGTGCAAGAACACAGCTTCGACCCCTATGATTTCATCTCTGACCTGACCAGTCAGCACCTCCAGATCACTGGCTTCCCCTACCCACCAAATTGTCCTTAAAAACCCTGATACCTGAGGGGCCAGGCATGGTGGCTCACGCCTGTAATCCCAGCACTTTGAGAGGCCGAGGCGGGCAGACCACCTGAGGTCGGGAGTTCGAGACCAGCCTGACCAACATGGAGAAACCCTGTCTCTACTAAAAATACAAGAATTAGCTAGGCGTGGTGGCGCATATAATAGCCTGTAATCCCAGCTATTCAGGAGGCTGAGGCAGGAGGTTTGCTTGGACCTGGAAGGCAGAGGTTGCAGTGAGCTGAGATCACACCACTGTAGTCTGGGATAGCTGTGTCTGCAGTTTTGTTGGAGGCAGGTGCTGTTGCTAGCCACGTTTGGGGGAAAAAAAAAAAAACCAATAACCCTGAAACCTTTTTTTTTTTTTTTTGGCTTAGTGTTTTTTTTTTTTTTTTTTTAGAGGCAAAGTTTCACTGTGTTGTGCAGGCTGGCCTCAAACTCTTGGGCTCAAGCCGTCTTCCTGCCTCAGCCTCCCAAATAGTTAGGATTACAGGTGCAGACTTGAGAAGCCATGGACAGCTCAGGCTTGGCTTCCTTCATTTTTGTGAAGCTGCCTGATCCTTTCATTTCTGAGTCCTATTTTTTGAGAGCCAGTATGAAGTAGGAGTAGGAGAAAAGGAGTGAATTTTATATATATTAGTATGTTAATTTTGGAAAGAGAACTGAGCTAAAGTTTCAGGAATAACTTAACCATTATACTCACTGTCTACCTCAACATCCCAGCTCTGGAATTGCATTTGGCAAATATTCTTTTCTTAGGCTGGCTTCTGACAGGGCTAATATTAGTAGTTCTTAATGACTCAAAAACAAATGAGGGAGTTAGGGGAACTCTGACTTTACCAGTCAATGCCAGTGTATCTCACTCTCTAAGTTGGCAGAGTGAAATCCTCAAGGTCAGGGTTAATTTTTGTCATCCCTGGATGAGTCATTTCTTTTATCTGGGCCAATTACTCAAAGTTCCACATTCAATTTAATATTTCATTAAAGAAAAATCCAAAAGGCTTCACTATGTGAAGGCAGAGGGTTGCATCATGATTTCCAAAGTTTAGCAAACTTGTGATTACCACACTACTTATAAATATTATGAAATCCATCAAGAATTCAGAATTTGTCTTCTAAAATGTAAGGCTGTATTGATGTCAAGTTAGCCTGATGTAATTTTAACAGATCTCTAAAACAAACACAAAACCATCTGATTGAGGCATGCAAAGAGGCAGAGAAAAATAAAAGGAGAAACAAAAAACAAATCAATGGCGGGTCCGGTGGCTCACGCCTGTAATCCCAGCACTTTGGGAGGCTGAGACGGGCAGATCACTTGAGGTCAGGAGTTTGAGACCAGCCTGGCCAATGTGGTGAAACCCCATCTCTACTAAAAATACAGAAATTAGCCAGGTATGGGGTCTTATGCCTGTAGTCCCAGCTACTGGGGAGGCGGAGGCAGGAGAATCGCTTGAAACTGGGAAGCAGAGGTTGCAGTGAGCCGAGATCATACCACTGCACTCCAGCCTGGGTGACACAGCAAGACTCTGTCTCAAAAAACAAAAATGAAAACAAATCAATCTGTCTTTGAAGTTAGAGCACGGCAATGAAAAAATAAAAAAGGTTTGCGATACAAAGTTATGCTGTAAGAATGGCATCTACCATAGCAACATCACTTTTCTTTTTCTTTTTTTTTTTTGAGATGGTGTTTCACTCTGCTGCCCAGGCTGGAGTGCAGTGGCACGATCTCGGCTCACTGCAGCCTCTGCCTCCTGAGTTCAAGCAATTCCTCTGCCTCAGCCTCCCGAGTGGCTGGGATTACAGGTGTCTGCCACGACACCCCAGCTAATTTATTGTGTTTTTAATAGAGATGGGGTTTCACCATGTTGACCAGGCTGGTCTCGAACTCCTACCTCAGGTGTTCCGCCACCCCCCCACTCCTCCCAAAGTGCTGGGATTACAGGCATGAGACATTGCATCCAGCTGTCACTTTTCTTTTTTCTTTTCTTTTCTTTTCTTTCTTTTTTTTTTTTTTTTTTGAGACAGTCTCTTGCTCTGTTGCCCAGGTTAGAGTGCAATGGCGCGATCTCAGCTCACTGCAACCTCCACCTCCTGGGTTCAAGCAATTCTCTGCCTCAGCCTCACCAGTAGCTGCTACTATAGGCGTGTGCCACCACACTGGCTAATTTTTTGTATTTTTAGTAGAGACGGGATTTCACCGTGTTAACCAGGATGGTCTCGATTTCCTGACTTCATGATCTGCCTACTTTGGCCTCCCAAAGTGCTGGGATTACAGGCGTGAGCCACTGCGCTCAGCCTGAAACGTCACTTTTCTGAGCTTCCAGAAGTGTTCATGCTTGAGCTTTAGGAAATGAAATCACTCTAGTCTACTATCGGAGGAGAAGAAACAGTCTATTGTTCTCAAACTGAAATACAGATCAGCCATGAATCTGCCCTCACTGACCTTCATCACTCAGATTCTGATTAGATATAACTAACGGAAATGGAATATGAACTCAGAAACACTCTGCCACCCCTCTACTTCCTATATTAACGCATCTCAGGCTGGCTTTATAGGTCTACAGATGTAACCCTGGAAATGTAGACTAGCTAAATCCAAATGTCTCTAGTTAACCAAGAGTTGAATTAAATTAATGTCATACATATAATGCATCTTGATTTTTTTTTATTTAAGACAGAGTCTCGCTCTGTCACCCAGGCTGGAGTGCAGTGGCACAATGTCGGCTCACTGCAATCTCCACCTCCTGGGTTAAAGTGATTCTCCTGCCTCAGCCTCCTGAGTAGCTGGGATCACTGGCGCCTGCCACCATGACTGGCTAATTGTTTTCTGTTTTTGTGTTTGTTTTTGTTTTTGAGACAAGGTTTCACTCCGTCACCCAGGCTGGAGTGCAGTGGCATGATCTTGGCTCACCGCAACCTCTACCTCTTGGGTTCAAGCGATTCTCCTGCCTCCCGAGTAGCTGGGACTACAGGCATCTGCCACGGTACCAGGCTAATTTTTGTAATTTTAGTGGAGTCAGGGTTTTGCCATGTCGGCCAGGCTGGTCTTGAATTCCTGCCCTCAGGTGATCTGCCTGCCTCCGCCTCCCAAAGTGCTGGGATTATAGGCATGAGCCACTACACCAGTTTTTTGTTTGTGTGTTTGTTTGTTTGTTTGTTTGAGATGGAGTCTTGCTCTGTGGCTCAGGCTGGAGTGCAGTGGAGAGATGTGGGTTCACTGCAACCTCCACCTCCCAGATTCAAGCAATTCTCCTGCCTCAGCCTCCCAAGTAGCTGGTATTACAGGTGTGTGCCACCACACATGGCCACTTTTTGCATTTTTAGTAGAGACGGGGTTTCACCATGTTGGCCAGGCTGGTCTTGAACTCCTGACCTCAGGTAATCCACCCGCCCTGGCCTCCCAAAATGCTATGCATGAGCCACCGCGCCTAGCCCAAAATGTGGTTTTTGATGGATATTTATATTAGATTCTACTTAATGCTCACAGAACTAAGCAACTAACCAGAGAAGTCACTGATGAGTGCTAAATTCTACCTGGAACTTGGTTACAGAAAGCCTGTAACTGGATGCAGCTCACTGTGCTAGAAAATCCAAGCAAAATTTTATACATGTGTGTGAATCAAGGACTCCCACAGCAGCTTGGAGATTGTCAGTTAGGGAGTCTCAAATTGCAAGTTAATTCATGAGCCAAACATATTCTCTCAAATGTTCTGTAAAAGTGTGGATGTGGGAGCGTAAACTCAGCAAAGCAGCCATAGTGTTACAGAATGAATAAGAATCTAGAGGGCCGGATGCGGTGCCTCACACCTATAATCCCAGCACTTTGGGAGGCTGAGGCAGGTGGATCATTTGAGATCAGGAGTTCAAGACCAGCCTGACCAACATGGTAAAACCCCGTCTTTACTAAAAATATAAAAATTAGCTGGGCAGTAGTGGCATGGGCTTGTAATCCCAGCTACCCGGGAGGCTAAGGTGGGAGAATCCCTTGAGCCTGAGAGGTGGAGGTTGCAGTGAGCTGAGATCCGGCCACTGCACTCCAGTCTAAGCGAGAGAATGAGATTGTGTCTCAAAAAAAGAAAAAAAAAAAAGAATCTAGGCCTCTATCTCCTTTCTCCAAGCAACATGTATCCCTGAAACACAAGGACTACTCTCTGGACCTGCTTAGTGGCTGGTGCACTGAGTAGGTATGCCCAAAACGCACATGGTTTTACTTCCGTAAGGGAGTCGAAGTTTAACTTTCAGGTTCCCCAGTAATTGTTTACAAAAGGATTTCTCCTCAAGCCACCACTACAGAATATCCTTGCTAGGCATCAAAAACGTGGCCCCTTCCCTTCATATGCTCATAAGAACTTCAGGGATGCTTGGGCAGAAACCACACCTAGATCACCACGTTCTTCATCCTCTTTTTTTTTTTTAAATAGAGATGGGGCCTTGGTATGTTGCGCAGGCTAGTCTCGAACTCCTGGGCTCAGGCGATCTTCCCACCTCATCCTCCCAAAGTGTTGGGATTATAGGCGTGAGCCCCTGGGCCTGGCCTATCACCTTGTTCTTGACAGCTCTCCACCAGTTGAGCATATGAGGCTCATAACCAGTTCTTATTTATTTAATGGAGGGTGGGGGAGATTCTGATTGGGGTAGTCTCAGACTGAACTAAATTTTAATATATTCATGTTAGATAAATGATCTGGCTACCTAATAACACAATTTCCTATGAAAGATAAAAATCAAGAACTGAAGACTATTTCCCAGAAAAGGAATAGCAGTGATTTTATTACATTTATTCTTTCTCTCTTTCTCTTGTACCCACACATACACACAGATTGGGACATACACTCCAAACTGCCAAGGAATCTGTTTGTGGTGCAATTTTTGGAAGTCAAAGATATTGCACATTTTAAGTCACAACCTGGCTGGACACAGTGGCTCATAATCCCAGCACTTTGGGAAGCCCAGGCAGATGGACGACTTGAGCTCAGGAGTTGGAGACCAGCCTGGGCAACATGTCGAAACTCTGGCTCTACAAAATATACAAAAATCAACTGGATGTGGTGGCATGCACCTGTTTTCCCAGCTACTCAGGAGGTTCAGGTGACAGAATGGATTGAGCCTGGGAGGTGGAGGCTACAATGAACCAAGACTGCACCACTGCACTCCCTCCTGGGTGTCAAAGCCGTATCCTGTCTCAAAACAAAACAAAACCGACACAATCTGCTTCGAAATCAGAAAGCATGCCATCTCGAGAGACATACCAAATAATTGGCAATGGTGATCTGGGATAGATGGGCAGGGATCGTAAAAAAACTTCCACACTTTTCATATTATGTATCTCTTATAATGTTGGAAAATGTTTAGTGAGCCTATATTTCTCCTTTTGTAAGCAGAAAGTATAACACAGAGAATTTTAAAAACAAAAGCAGCGCTTCACATCTCTTAGCAGTGGACCACATACTACCATCATTCACTTCATGCCAGACTTCTTGTAATAGTTTTGCCTGTTCATGAGAATCCGATTCACAATCTCCAAGCAGCTGTGAGGGTCCCTGAAAAGATTTGGCAGCTCCTTACCAGTCCTCTGAATGGGCAGAAAATCATGCATGCAGTCCAGGCATGGTGGCTCACTCCTGTAATCCCAGCACTATGGGAGGCCGAGGCGGGTGGACCACAAGATAAGGAGTTTGAGACCACCCTGGCCAACAGAGTGAAACCCCGTCTCTACTAAAAATACAAAAATTAGCTAGATGTGGTGGCACATGCCTTTAGTCCTAGCTACTTGGGAGGCTGAGGCAGAAGAATCGCTCGAACCCAGGAGGCAGAGGTTGCAGTGAGACAAGACTGCAGCACTGCACTCCAGCCTGGGTGACAGATAGAGACTCTGTCTCAAAAACAAAAAGAGAGGACCGGGCGCAGTGGCTCACACCTGTAATCCCAGCACTTTGGGAGGCCGAGGCGGGTGGATCACAAAGTCAAGAGTTTGAGACCAGCCTGGCCAACATGGTGAAACCCCGTCTGTACTAAAAAAAAAAAAAACAAAAATTAGCTGAGTGTGGTAGTTTGTGCCTGTAATCCCAGCTACTTGGGAGGCTGAGGCAGAAGAATTGCTTGAACCTGGAAAGCTGGGGGTTGCAGTGAGCCGAGATCGCGCCATTGCACTCCAGCCTGGGCGACAGGGCAGGACTCGTCTCAAAAAGGAAACAAAGCAAAACAAAACAAAACCAAAAAAATCACACATGCAGATACAAATCTGGGACAAAGTAGAAACCCTTGGGCTTCCTTTCCTTGTAACCTTTTCCCTCAGGTCTGTCAGGACCGTCTTCACCATCAGAATGAGCAATTTCCCTGTAAGTCCTCGCCTATCTTCTCACCCCCATGTGCCTTTTGTTTATGGTTGATTTCCCAGGTCTGCAAATGGCTAAGGGACACAGAGGTTTAATCTGGTATTGACTGTCAGCACTAACAAACCTCATGCTTAGTGAAAGATGTGCTTAGAACTGAACTGTTAGGTACAGCCCTAAAAATATGTGGAGGAAGAATGTTGAAGATGAGGTGGGGAACTTTCGTGCTTTTGGGCATGGAAACCATTTAGCATAGTGCACATTGGCAGGATGTCAAGAACCTGTTTTCCATGATGCCCAAAAGAATAATATACTGTATTCGAGGAGGCCCTGGCAAGTGTGCAGCCCTGTATTGGGTAACATTAGGGGATCAACAGAGGTAAAATTCATGACCCCTCGGCCGGGTGCAGTGGCTCATGCCGGTAATCCCAGCACTTTGGGAGGCCAAGGCAGATGGATTGTGAGGTCAGGAGTTCAAGACCAGCCTGGCCAACATGGTGAAACCCCGTCTCTACTAAAAAATACAAAAGTAGCCAGGCGTGGTGGCATGCGCCTGTAATCCCAGCTACTAGGGAGGCTGAGGCAGGAGAATCTCTTTTCTTTTTTTTTTTTTTTTTTTTTATTTTTTGAGACAGAGTCTCGCTCTGTCGCCCGGGCTGGAGTGCAGTGGCCGGATCTCAGCTCACTGCAAGCTCCGCCTCCCGGGTTCACGCCATTCTCCTGCCTCAGCCTCCCGGGTAGCTGGGACTACAGGCGCCCGCCACCTTGCCCGGCTAGTTTTTTGTATTTTTTTAGTAGAGACGGGGTTTCACCGTGTTAGCCAGGATGGTCTCGATCGAGAATCTCTTGAACCCAGGAGGTAGAGGTTGCAGTGAGCTGAGATCACACCACTGCACTCTAGCCTGGGCAACAGAGCAAGACTCTGTCTCACAAAAAAAAAAAAAAAAAATCATGAGCTGCTCTTGAAGAGTCCAGAATATATCGTTAGTAACTGAGATATCTGTTGTAAAGAGGCAAGGCAATACTGTTCTCTCTCTTTCTCTGTCTCTCTCATGTGTGTGCGTGTGCATGTGTGTAAGGTACTGATTCCTGACTACGCCGACTCAACAAGACCAGCTCATCACCAGTTTGCTACATAGACAAGTTCCTTGAACTTCATATCTTCACCAAGTCACGTACTGCTGCCCAAGCCTTCCCTTTCCTGTAGCCCTCTGGCTTTGGCACACTCCTCCTCGTCTCTAGCCATGCTTGCTGTCTCTGTGGGGATGCACGAGCAGAAGGGCTGCTTTCACACACCTCAGCTTACCCCAGTTGCTTCAAACTACTCTCCACCTCCCTTGCTTGGTAGCCTTTCTTCCATGCATCACTTCAGTGTCAGCCACTGCTAGATTATTAGCCCTTGAGGGCTCCTGCTTTCTTTTCCAGCCAAGCACACTTTAGAAAGAAAGCCCTAATTGTTCTGACAAAATGTTCTGTTCAATGAGAATGAACTCATAGTGGAATCCTGGGAACTCAGGCAAACAACTATTGCCAATCAGGTTGCTGCCAGCCAACTCCAAGAACAGTCTAGAACTAAGCCTGCTGATTGCTTTGCCTCCTCCCACCCTATGTCAAATGATGTCCTGCTCACAGCTGACAATGTCTCTATTCTCCTGGTGACACCTTTGACCAGCATGTGCGGGTTTATGACATTCCTTGCCAAGCCACAAGGGTAATTCTCCTGGCCTGAGTAAGTTCCCAGAACCCCTAGGTTGGCCATATATTTACAAACTCCGGAACGTTAATAAAGAAAAGGAAAAGTGAAGTGGCTCATGCCTGTAATCTCAGTACTTTGGGAGGCTGAGACATGAGGACTGCTTGAGCCCAGGAGTTCCAGACCAGCCCGGGCAACATAGTGAAACCTCATCTGTATAAAAAAATTCAATAATTAACCAGCCATGGTGGTGTGTGCCTGTAGCCTGTATTCCCAGCTACTAAAGAGGCTGAGGTGGAGCCGGGCGCGGTGGCTCAAGCCTGTAATCCCAGCACTTTGGGAGGCTGAGACGGGCGGATCACAAGGTCAGGAGATCGAGACCATCCTGGCTAACACGGTGAAACCCCGTCTCTACTAAAAATACAAAAAACTAGCCGGGCGAGGTGGTGGCGCCTGTAGTCCCAGTTACTCGGGAGGCTGAGGCAGGAGAATGGCGTAAACCCGGGAGGCGGAGCTTGCAGTGAGCTGAGATCCGGCCACTG
>NC_045447.1:60785818-60814125 GCF_002776525.5 Piliocolobus tephrosceles | reverse complement strand
TTTTTGTATTTTTTAGTAGAGACGGGGTTTCACCGCGTTAGCCGGGATGGACACATTATTTTACAAAGAACAGCTACAACAAAAGTACCTTTAAGTCTTCATAAACACTAAATAGCCAGGTATGGGCCGGGCATGGTGGCTGACACCTGTAATTCCAGCACTTTGGGAGTCTGAGGTGGATGGGTCACTTGAGGTCAGGAGTATGAGACCAGTCTGGCCAACATGGTAAAACCCTGTCTCTACTAAAAATACAAACACTAGGATGGCTTACACCTGTAATCCCAGCACTTTGGGAGACTAAGGCATTTAGATTACCTGAGGTCAGGAGTTCAAGATCAGCCTAGCTAACATGGTGAAACCCCGTCTGTACTAAATATACAAAATTAGCTAGGTGTAGTGGTGCACGCCTATAATCCCAGCTACTTGGGAGGCTGAGGCAGGAGAATTGCTTGAGCCCAGGAGGCGGAGTTTGCAGTGAGCTAGGATTGCACCACTGCACTCCAGCCTGGGCGACAGTGAGACCTCATTAAAAATAATAATAATAATACAAAAACTAGCTGGGCATGGTGGTGCACACCTGTAGTCCCAGGGCTCAGGAGGCTGAGGCAGGAGCATTGCATGAACCCGGGAGGCAGAGATTGCAGTGAGCTGAGATTGCCCCACTGCACTCCAGCATGGGCAACAGAGCGAGACTCCATCTCAATAATAATAATAAATAGCCAGGCATGGTGGCATGTGCCTGTTGTCCCAGCTACTCATGAGGCTGAGGCAGGAGAATTGCTTGAGACCAGGAGTTTAGGAGTGATCATAGGAGATCACAGTGCTGTCATGCACTATGATCACACCTGTAAACTGCTACTGCACTTTGGCCTGGACAACACAGTGAGAACCTGTCTTTCTCACTTTTTTCTTTTTTTTGCGGGGCAGACAGGGTCTCACTCTGTCACCCAGGCTGGAGTGCAGTGGTACGATCTCAGCTCACTACAACCTCTACCTCCCAGGTTCAAGCGATTCTTGTGCCTCAGCCTCCCAAGTATCTGGCAGTACAGGCATGCACCACCATACCCAGCTAATTTTTTGTATTTTTAGTAGAGACAGGGTTTTACCATGTGGACCAGGCTGGTCTTGAACTCCTGGCCTCAAATGATCCATCTGCCTTGGTTTCCCAAAGTGCTGGGATTACAGGTGTGAGTCAGTGTGCCTAGTCGATTGTTATTTCTTTTTTCTTTTTTTTTTTTTTTTTGAGACGTAGTCTCGCTCTGTCGCCTGGGCTGGAGTGCAGTGGCCGGATCTCAGCTCACTGCAAGCTCCGCTTCCCGGGTTTACGCCATTCTCCTGCCTCAGCCTCCCGAGTAGCTGGGACTACAGGCACCCACCACCTCGCCCGGCTAGTTTTTTATATTTTTTAGTAGAGACGGGGTTTCACTGTGTTAGCTAGGATGGTCTCGATCTCCTGACCTCGTGATCCGCCCGTCTCGGCCTCCCAAAGTGCTGGGATTACAGGCTTGAGCCACCGCGCCCGGCCTCGATTGTTATTTCTATGCCTATGTAATATGCCACACAGAATCACATGTATATGTAAATATTTTTAATAAAGTATTCAAAATGATTAGCTGGTAGGAAAAAAAGATTTGCCTATCTAATGACTCAAGTTGAAATTAATTTCTGAAGACAAAGACAATATATTGCAGCGATTACAAGCATACCTAGAATCACCCAGATCTATGTTTAATGCCAACTTAGTATTCAATTTGCGGGAAATGCCTCTAAGAGAAAATGGGAAGGAGCCAGGAGAGGCTGGCAGGTCCATCAGACTGCGATACAGACCTCAACCCAAGTGAAGAAGAGAGGAAAGGAGGGAAGGGTGGGTAGAAGCACGTTTACATTATAGTGTATTCTAAGGAAAGTTCAGCGAGGCTGCGGGAGGATTGCAGTCATCAGAGGAGTCCTGTATCTCCAAAGTATCAGCCTGCCTTAATATCCCTGCCACACTCTGTCACTGGCTGGAAGTAGCCCGTGGGTGCGTGGCCTCGCTCACACGTGGTGATGGAGTTCAGAAGGCAGCAGGGGCCCTAAGTCAATTGCTCCCTGCAGTTAGAAGGATATCTGAGTGGTGTATCTCATGGTCACCACACTCAGTTTTCCTCTTTAGTATAAGACAGGACAAAATCCTTGCCCACTTGCCATCCAGAGAAATTGGATGACTCAGATAAGGCAATGTCTATAAACACTTTGTAAACTTTAAGTATGGAACATGTAAAATATTCCTAACACAAGACTATGCCCCGGTCGTGACGTGTAGCTCTTCACTCCCTATCTTTGTCTATGTCCTTTAACACACACCTACTAGACCTCCAGTCTGCCTCTGGCTATACAACCTAGATACTTCGTGAGCTCAGCCTGACTGGAATGCAGGAATGGAAAATGCAGTCCTTTGGCTCATAACTAAAAATGACCTCAAATAGATCGAGTCAGCTGGCTGAGCACAGGTCAATTCAGCCTCATTATGTACCACTTCAATGAAGCTGGACATCGACCTCTTTGATAACCAAGGGTCATGCATGGCAAATTCTGCAACTTAATGATTAAACTGCTTGGAAGAGAGGCAAGCTATTAGACTTTGAGACCTCTACGTTTTGATTTTGATTTTTATTTATTTTGAGATGCAGTCTATCTCTGTCACCCAGGCTGGAGTGCAGTGGCGTGATCCTGGCTCACTGCAACCTCTGCCTCCCAGGTTCAAGCGATTCTCCTGCCTCAGCCTTCCAAGTAGGTGGGATTACAGGCACCTGCCACTACACCTGGCTAATTTTTGTATTTTTAGTAGAGATGGCGTTTCCCCCATATTGGCCAGGCTGGTCTCAAACTCGTGACCTCAAGTGATCTGCCTGCCTTGGCCTCCCAAAGTGCTGGGATTACAGGTGTGAGCCACCATGCCTGGCTATAATTTTATTTATTTTTGAATAGGTAATAACACATGATCTGATATGCAAAACTTACAAAAAAGAATATAGTGAAAAGCCTCCCTTCCATTCTGTCCTCTACTCACAAAGTTCTCCCTCCCTGGAGGCAATCACTGCTATCCTTTCTTTTCTTTTCCCCTTTTTTTTTTTGAGACGGAGTCTCTTTCTGTTGCCCAGGCAGGAGTGCAGTGCAGTGACGATATCTCGGCTCACTGCAACCTCTGCCGCCCAGGTTCAAGCAATTCTCCTGCCTCAGCCTCCCAAGTAGCTGGGATTACAGGTGCCCACCACCACACCTGGCTAATTTTTGTATTTTTAGTAGAGACAGGGTTTCACAATGGTGGCCAGGCTGGCCTTGAACTCCTGACCTCAGGTGATCTGCCCGCCTCGGCCTCCCAAAGTGCTGGGATTACAGGCGTGAGTTACCGCGCCCGGCCCTCAGATATATTTTACGTGTATTTCTGCCTCTGAAATAATTTATGAAACTGCTAAAAGAATGTCCCTTAGAGAGTAACTACTGTTCAGACTGGGCTAATGTTATTTATATGCCTCTATTTTACTCTAATCTGTCTAATTTCAACCTTATTTGGAAGCATATTTTTTTCAACATTTCACTATGAAGATTTTTCAAACATACAGGAAAGTTGAAAGAATTGTTCAGTGGGGCCGGGTGTGGTAGCTCATGCCTCTAATCCCAGAACTTTGGGAGACCAAGGTGAGCAGATCACTTGAGATCAGGAATTTGAGACCAGCCTGGCCAACATGGAGAAACCCCGTCTCGACCAAAACTACAAAAATTAGCTGGGTGTGGTGGCAGGCACCTGTAATCCCAGCTACTCGGGAGGCTGAGGCAGGAGAATCGCTTGAATCCCAGAAGTAGAGGCTGCAGTGAGCTGAGGTCACACCACTGTACTCCATCCTGGGAGACAGAGTGAGACTCCATCTCAAAAAAAAAAAAAAAGAAAGAATTGTTCAGTGCACACTCACACTCCCACCACCTAGATTCTGCAATGACTAATTTGCTACATTTGCTTTAGGTATTGTTATTATTATTCTCATTTTACCGCTGATGAAACTGTGTCTTGTTGCAAAAGCTCTAATGCTATCTTGCTTAATATTTTTTTTTAAAATTATTCCAGCATCTAAACCAAGGTCCAAAGAGATTAACATTTCCTAAGAAGAATTTAAATCCAGTTTCTGTGTCTGAATATGGTCTGTAGATAAGCCCCAAGGAACACAAGTTCTCTTTTTCACTTGTAATTTCTCTACCCTTTGGCCCTTATCATTCCACGTGGTGCTATTCTCCCTAACAGAGTTTAACCTCCCTCAGCTGACCTCCTTCTTCTTGAAAGTGTGGTAGTTTTTAGACATGTGAGGGAAGCCAACCAGGCATCCCAGCCGACTCCTCTGTTTTTATGTCAACGGCCTACATGGACGACCACTTTTCTACTCACAGTGTGGTTCACAGACCAGCAGAATTACATCATAAATGCATAGTATCAGGCCCACCCAGACCTATGGAATGAGAATCTGACATTTCACAAGATTCCCAGATGATTCCTATGCACATGCCACATCATTACAGTCTCACTTCAGCCACGGTTAAAAGGAGCCCAATGTGATTTGCTGGTCATACGTGGGGGAAAAAAAAAAAAAAGCAGTAGTTCATGACATTTATCTTGGCCAGGCGTGGTAACTCATGCCTGTAATCCTAACGCTTTGGGAGGCCAAAGTGGGATGATCACTTGAGGCCAGGAGTTCGAGTCCAGCCTGGGCAACAAACCAAGACTATAAAGAAAAATAAAGACATGTATCTTAAAAACAACCCTTTCCTTCTTTTTGTTTTTCACATCTCATTTGCCTCTTTACTCCCTTTCTTCACAACCTGTAATTCCACTTATTGAGCCCCCGCTCTGTATGCTATGCATGAGGAACGTTATTCCTAACCCTCAGAGCATTACAGAAGATATTTTATTCCTAATTTACAGACGAGTCTCAGAGGATTAGAAATCCACCTAATATTAAGCAGTTGTAAATATTAAGCATGTTCTTTTCCAAGACCTGCTGCTCTCTTTCTACTGTAAAACAATGCCTTTCCAAACTCTGGCAATGGCCTCAGCCTAGACCTTGCCCACTTGGGCCAGAGAGCTTATGTCTGCCTGTCATCCAAGGCTTGCGGACTTCTCTCTCAAGCCTCTTTCTCATGTCTTGTTCACTGCTAGTTGATCTGGATCTTGTTCTTTTAGCTCCTAGGCATCAACCAGGTGTTCTTATAATCTAAGAACTTAGGTAACACTTGTGCATTGTAATGATAGCCTCCCACAGACAGTGAGAGGAGGTGGGAGTGAGAAGATGACAGACAGGTGAAGAAATATTTGGTGAGGTAGGATGCACTCTGCCAGGGCATGCCTCATTTCAACCTAAATAAAGAGCTCAAATAGCTGCTGTGGCTATGGTATCATGCTAATGCCTGTTCTGGGTACAGAGATCTACAAAATGTGATTCCTGCCCTTAATACGGATAATTAATCCAGCTGGGGAGTTAGAACGTGCACACATAAAAGCCCCGTGAATAAAGTACAGCAGGAACATAGAAGAGTGGGTGGTGAAATAGATGATTCTGCGTGGTGAAGTAGATGATTATAAAGAGCGTGGGATGGGAGGCAGAGAGCCTCCCCAGGCAAGGGGAGAATGTGCAGAAAGAGAAGGAAGGAAAAGCACCTTTGGGGAGTCTCCTGCCCAGAGCCCTGGGTGGCTGATGCAGAAGGTATGTTAGATTAAGGAGGATGCTTGGGAATGGCTCACAAGGAGTCAGTGAAGATTGATAAGTAATGTGATCAGAAGTGGGCAGTTCGGTTACTACTTTGGCAGAGAATGTGGATCAAAGCAGACAGTGACTAGATTGAGGGAGGTGACAGATTCATACCTAGAATGAAACTCAGAGAACTGGTAGACAAGCAGCTTTCAGACTTTTTGGCCCTGAAACCCTTTGTGCAAATGAAATCTTAGCCATTGTAAACAAATAGATTAAAGCGAAATTGCTCTGGTTGGAATAAATGGGAGGGAAGAACTGAGCTCTCTCCTCCCTCTCATTTATTTCTTTCTCTCCTAGTGGATTTTGAAGGGGTTTCTTGTATGAAAATCAATGATCAAAGGACTTAGCAAACCGCAACCAGCTCCTGCCTGCCACCTGTTTTTGCAAATAGAAACCTATGGGGATACAGCTATGCCTCTTTGATTTCATATTGTCTCTGCCTGCTTTCATGTTACAATGACCAAGCTGAATAATCAGGACAGGGAAACCCCATGGTCCACAAAATTGAAAGTATTTGCTATCTGGCCCTTTAAAAACAAGGTTTGCCTAAGGAAGGAGACCACTCCTACTCCTGCTGCCCTCCTCCCCCAACCTTGCCTAGTTCACAAGACAGGAGTAAAGAGAGAAAGAAACAAAAGTAAGATAAATAGCCAGACAACCGTGGCACCACCACCCAGTCCTAGAAGTTAAACAAAGTAATAATAATAACATCAACCCCTGGCCTAAACTACTTGTGTTATCTGCAAATTCCAGACACTATATGAAAAAAGCATTGTAAAACTTTTTGTTCTGTTAGCTGATGCCTGTAGCCCCCAGTCACGTTTCCCACGCTTGCTCGATTTATCACGACCCTTTCACGTGGACCCCTTAAAGTTGTAAGCCTTTAAAAAGGCCAAGTATTTCTTTCTCAGGGAGCTTGGTTCTTAAGACGCGAATCTGCCGACGCTCCCGGCCGAATAAAAAACCTCTTCTTTCTTTAATCTGGTGTCTGAGGAGTTTTGTCTGTGGCTGGTCCTGCTACATGCCAACCTCCCATCTAGGGCTTTGTTACAATGCACAGGTGTTACCTATGTTCTTTGTCTGTGGTCTAAGTGTCATCCTTAGACACCAGCGCATAGTGTCCCTCTGTGCACAGATAGCTCAGGGTGGTGAAGGTTGATTTAGGAGTCATTTCCTTGGAGTTAGCAGTTAGGAGTTGTGTGAGATGGCTTATGGTCAAGGGAGAGGGTCCAGAAAGAAAAGAAAGGAGGTTCTGAGAAAACCTTAAGTAATGGCTAGATTTAGAGAACAGGCTGAGAGAATCACAGGAGAAATCACTGGGAAAAGTACCAATTCTCATTGATGCCAGAAAATTATGACAACCTGAAAGCCTTTTCTTTCTCCTTCTCTTTCCTCTTTCTCCTCCTCCTCTGCCTCTTCTTCTCTCTTCCTCTTCTTCTTTTTCGAACAGGATCTCTCTCTGTTGTCCAGGCAAAAGTGCAATGGCATGATCACGGCTCACTGCAGACTTGACTTCCTGGGTTAATCCTCCCACCTCAGCCTCTCAAGTAGCTGGGACCACAGGCACACACTAGCACACCTGACTAATTTGTTTGTTTGTTTGTTTGTTTGTTTGAGATGGAGTTTTGCTCTTGTTGCCCAGGCTGGAATGCAATGGTGCGATCTCAGCTCACTGCAACCTCAGCTCCCCCGGTTCAAGAGATTCTCCTGCCTCAACCTCCCCAGTAGCTGGGATTACAGGCATGTGCCACCACGCCTGGCTAATTTTGTATTTTTAGTAGAGAGGGGGCTTTTCTATGTTGGTCAGGCTGATCTCGAACTCCCAACCTCAGGTGATCTGCCCACCTCGGCATCCCAAAGTGCTGAGACTTTTTTTTTTTTTGGAGACGGCGTCTCACTCTGTTGCCCAGCGTGAAATGCAGTGGTGTGATCTCGGCTCACCGCAACCTCTGCCTCCTGGGTTCAAGTGATTCTCCTGCCTCAACCTCCTGAGTAGCTGGGACTACAGGCAGAAGCCACCATGCCCGGCTAGCTTTTGTATTTTTAGTAGAGATGGGGTTTGTTGGCCAGGCTGGTTTTGAATTCCTGACCTCTGGTGATCCACTCACGTTGGCCTCCCAAAGTGTTGGGATTACAGGCTTGAGCCACTGTGGCCAGCCATCTTACTTTTTTTTTTTTTTAACTTGACATAAATGTCAGGAAAGTTACTACACAAACTTGAAAAATGAATGAACACCCTTTCATAATCCCAACCTTTATGTGCCTGATTTTTACTCGGTATATCTTGCAAAAGGCCTACCGAAATATGCTTTCACGATTGTTAATTACTTTTAAGATGCAACATTCTGATTACTGAGGTTTTCTCAAAGCAATTTTTTTCTTTTTTTTTTTTTTTTTTTTTGAGACATACTTTCGCTCTTGTCACCCAGGCTAGAGTGCAGTGTTGCAATCTCAGCTCACTGCAACCTATGCCTCCAGGGTTCAAGTGATTCTCCTGCCTCAGCCTCCTGAGTAGCTGCGATTACAAGTGCCCACCACTACACCTGGCTAAATTTTGTACCTTTAATACAGACAGGGTTTTAACATGTTGGCCAGGCTGGTCTCAAACTCCTGACCTCAGGTGATCTTCCCACCTTGGCCTCCCAAAGTGCTGGGATTACAGGTGTGAGACACTGCGCCCAGGCGCAATTTTCTACCATGGTTGTTTCACTAATGGCTTCTTTTTTTTTCTCTTTTTTTTTTTTTTTTTTTTTTTTGAGATGGAGTCTTGCTCTGTCACCCAGGCTAGACTGCAGTGGCCAGATCTCAGCTCACTGCAAGCTCCGCCTCCCGGGTTTACGCCATTCTCCTGCCTCAGCCTCCCGAGTAGCTGGGACTACAGGCACCGGCCACCTCGCCCGGCTAGTTTTTTGTATTTTTTAGTAGAGACGGGGTTTCACCGTGTTAGCCAGGATGGTTTCCATCCCCTGACCTCGTGATCCGCCCGTCTCGGCCTCCCAAAGTGCTGGGATTACAGGCTTGAGCCACCGTGCCCGGCCTTCTTTTTCTTCTTTCTCTACTGTAAGCCTGAGTCATTTACCAAGTGTTGAATATTCCAAAGGTAAATCATTAACAACATGATGTTATGATCGATGTTACCCTCATGTACTCCCAAGAACAGTTTTTTCTTTTATTTATTTATTTCAGAGACAGTCTAACTTTGTCATCCAGGCTGCAGTGCAGTGGTACCATCATGGCTCACTGGAGCCTTGACCTACTGGACTCAAGTGATTCTCCTGCCTCAGCCTCCTGAGTATCTGGGACTACAGAGGCAAGCCATCATGTCTGGCCAATTTTTCATTTTTTGTAGAGATGGAGTCTCACTATGTTGCTTAGGCTGGTCTTGAACTCCTGCCCTCAAGTGATCCTTTTGCCTTGGCCTCCCAAAGTGCTTGGATTACAGGCATAAGCCACTGCCCCCACCCTCCCAGAACAGTTTCTTAATGGTATACAAACTGTAACTCCAGGCTGGGCGCAGTGGCTCATGCCTGTAATCCCAGCACTTTGGGTGGCCGAGGCGGGCAGATCACGAGGTCCGGAGATTGAGACCACCCTGACTAACAGGGCGAAACCCCGTCTCTACTAAAAATACAAAAATTAGCCGGGCGTGGTGGCACTCGCATGTAGTCCCAGCTACTCAGGAGGCTGAGGCAGGAGAATCCCTTGAACCCGGGAGGCGGAGGTGCAGTGAGCCAAGATCTCACTCCAGCCTGGGCGACATGGCAAGACTTCATCTCAAAAAGAAAAAACAAAACAAAACAAAAAAAACAAACAAACCGTAACTCCACTGATTTGTACCAATGATCTTTCCAGATCAGTACTGTCTGGTTGAACTTTCTACAGTGATGGAAATGCCCTGTAACTGTGTGGCTCATACACTAGCTGCCAGCCGGATATGGCAATTGAGCACTAGAAATGTGAATAATGTGGCTAGGCGTGGTGGCTCACGCCTCTAAACCCAGCACTTTGGGAGGCCAAGGCGGGCGGATCACCTGAGGTCAGGAGTTTGAAACCAGCCATATCCAACGTGGCGAAACCCCGTCTCTACTAAAAATACGAAAATTAGTCAGGTGTGCTGGCACGCGCCTGTAATCCCAGCTACTCAGAAGCTGAGGCAGGAGAATTGCTTGAACCCACGAGGTGGAGGTTGCAGAAACCTAAGTAGAACATGCAAAGGGATATAGAAATGAAATAGTGTCAGTTCTCAATCTCAAGGAGCCTACATTCTACAACAGATTATAAACAGCAAAATGGACTACATGGGGGATGGAATGTGACCTACAGAAAGAATCAGATATACCATGCCTTGAGGACACAGCTGAAGGAGCAGCTCATTTACAGTCAAGAGTGGGAGGAGGAATGAGGTCAGTGTTGCAAGGAAGCTCTCACAAAGGGGGTGGATTTGGAGCAAGGTCTTTAACCTCAGCTTCTTGGGAGGCTGTAGCATGTAGATAGCTTGAGCCCAGGAGATCAAGTCCAGCCTGGGCAACATAGCAATACTGTCTCTTAAAAAAAAAAAAAGGCCAGGCGCGGTGGCTCAAGCCTGTAATCCCAGCACTTTGGGAGGCCGAGACGGGCGAATCACGAGGTCAGGAGATCGAGACCATCCTGGCTAACACGGTGAAACCCCGTCTCTACTAAAAAAATACAAAAAACGAGCCGGGCGAGGTGGCGGGAGCCTGTAGTCCCAGCTACTCCGGAGGCTGAGGCCGGAGAATGGCGTAAACCCGGGAGGCGGAGCTTGCAGTGAGCTGAGAGCCGGCCACTGTACTCCAGCCTGGGCGACAGAGCGAGACTCCGTCTCAAAAAAAAAATAAAAATAAAAAAATAAAAAATAAAATAAAAAATAAAAAAAAAAAAAGGCAGGGCGTAGTGGCTCACTTCTGTAAGCCCAGCACTTTGGGAGGCAAAGATGGGTGGATCATCTGACGTCAGGAGTTCAAGACCAGCCTGGCCAACATGGTGAAACCCCTTCTCTACTAAAAATACAAAAAATTAGCTGGACATGGTGGTGGGTGCCTGTAATCCCAGCTACATGGGAGGCTGAGGCCGGAAAATCATTTGAACTCGGGAGGTGGAGGTTACAGTGAGCCAAGATCATGCCGCTGCACTCCAGCCTGGGCAATACAGTGAAATGCTGTCTCCAAAAAAATTGTTTATTATTTTTAAATGTAATTTAATTTTTTTGAGATGATTTCTTGTTCTGTCTCCCAGGCTGAACTGCAGTGGTGCGATCTCGGCTCACTGCAACCTCTGCCTCCTAGACTTAAGGGATTCTCTTGCCCCAGCCTCCTGAGTAGATGGGATTATAGGCGTGCACCACCATACCCGGCTAATTTTTTTTATTTTTAGTAAAGACGGGATTTTGTAACGTTGGCCAGGCTGGTCTCAAACTCTGGACCTCAAATGATCCGCCCACCTCTGCCTCCCAAAGTGCTGGGATCACAGGCATGAGCCACCATGGCCAGCCAAAAAAAATTTTTTTTAATAAAAAAATAAAATGGGGATAATAACAATAGAGCCCACCTCATGAGAGTATTACCTAAAGGGCTTAGAACAATACCTAGCATGTGGTAAGGACTCTATCGATATTAATTATTACTGTTTCCACAAGATGAAAATTATAGACCAGTGCTGTATTTTATGGGTGAGATAGAAAAAGGAGTTTTGGCCAGTTGCAGTGACTCACACCTGGAATCCCAGAGCAGTGGGAGGCCGACGTGGGTGGATCATTTGAGGTCAGGAGTTTGAGACCAGCCTGGTCAACATGGCTGAAACCTCATCTCTATTAAAAAAATACAAAAAATTAGCTGGGCATGGTAGCGTGCGCCTGTAATTCCAGCTACTTGGGAGCCTGAGGCACAAGATTTGCTTGAACCTGGGAGGCAGAGGTTGCAGTGAGTGGAGATTGATCCACTGCACTCCAGCCTGGGTAACAGAGCAAGACTCTGTCTGACAAAAAAAAAAGAAAAGGAAAAGAAAGAAAGAAAGAAAGGAGTTTTAACTTACACGTATTTGCTAATATCTATGAAGTGTTTAGATATCTCAAAATCAATGAAGTAAAGAGGATTATTAGGCCCACCTGCAGTACTGTTAATAATTTCAGGGAATCAGCTATCTAGGTGAAAGTTCACAGGGGAGTACATGTCATTGTAACACAAATTAGACCAAAGTTCAGGAAGTGACAGTTACTGAGTCATTTATCTATCTTAAGACCAGTAAGCCTGGTAGATGTAACATTTTAACAGGAAATGACTCCAATCTAGAGCAAAGTCAGTCCCATGCACAGTGAAAGGTTGTGCAAGACAAAAATGATCTGTGCTACGTGTCACACATGATCAGGTGTCATATTGCTCAAGATGCTGACATGCAATCAGTCTTTGTAAGAGTCAGATCATTGTCTCACCTTAGGAAAGGCTTTCCGTGTGCCCTAGACAGACACTTTCCCCTTTTGGGATGCTTCCTAAAGTACATTCACCTTAACTTATAAGCAAAGGAAATCTTTCTCAGGTGCTCTGAGTTTATTATTTCCTTTTCTAGACTCCGTGATCAGGGTTATCTGTGTGTGGATGAGGTTCCCAGAGAGGATTGCTGGAGGACACTGAATGTTTATGAATTTCACAGGTATTCAAGAGTGGTTGCACCTGGAGCTGGGAGCTGAGCATCAGGAAGATTAAAACATAAAGTATGCTCATAAAATTGAGAGGAGTGGGCCAGGCGCAGTGGCTCACACCTGTAATCCCAGCACTTTGGGAGGCCAAGGTGGGTGAATCACCTGAGGTCAGCAGTTTGAGACCAGCCTGACTAACATGGAGACACCCCATCTCTACTAAAAATACAAAATTAGTGCAGCATGGTGGCACATACCTGTAATCCCAGCTACTCGGGAGGCTGAGGCAGGAGAGTTGCTTGAACCTGGGAGGCAGAGGTTGAGGTGAGCCGAGATATCACCACTGCACTCCAGCCTGGGCAACAAGAGTGAAATTCTGTCCCAGAAAGAAAAAAAAAAAAATGAGAGGAGTTAGGAAGAATCATCTTCTCAAGTCAATTAACAACATATTGGGAGGCAGTGTGGTGCCACAGTTTAGTGGCTTTACACTCAGATTTGGTTTATAATACCAGCTTTCACCTTTGCAAAATGGCATATGTACAAGGTAATTCACAGCGGCATTGTTTACAATAAAAAATGACTGGAAAGATACTAAATGTCCATCAGTAGGGAACTAATTAAATAAATTATGGGTATAACAATGTGGAAAGCTACCAAATGGAAAAGCAAGATACAGAGCAGGGTATACATTGTTAACCTTTGCAAAAAAATAAAACGGGGGCAGGGGAATTTTTTTTTTTTTTTTTTTTTTTGAGACAGGGTCTTGCTCAATTGCTCAGGGTGGAGTGCAGTGGCATGGTCACAGCTCACTGCAATCTCTGCCTCCTGGGTTCAAGCAATCCTCCCCGCTCAGTCTCCCAAGTAGGCTCTACCAGCAGGTACCATCACGCCTGGCAAATTTCTTTTATTTTTAGTAGAGATATGGTCTCACTATGTTGTTCAAGCTGGTCTCAAACTTCTCAGCTCAAGCGATGCTCCCACTTTGACTTCCCAAAGTGTGGAAATACTTACTTCATAGCGGCTTGTTTAGGAAGTAAAATATCTCTGGAAGGGTATTGAAGAAGTTAGCAATGCCGATTGCAGTGGCTCACGCCCATAATCCCAACACTTTGGGAGGCGTGGTGGGAGGATTACTTGAGGCCAGGAGTTCAAGACAAGCCTTGGCCAAAAAGATGAAACCGGTCTCTAATAAAAATACAAAATTGGCCGGGCATGGTGGCCCACTTCTGTAATCCCAGCACTTTGGGAAGCCAAGGTGGGCAGATCACAAGGTCAGGAGTTCGAGACCAGCCTGACTAACATGGCGAAACCCTGTCTCTACTCAAAATACAAAAATTAGCCGGGCGTGGTGGCGTGCACCTGTAATCCCAATTACTTAGGAAGCTGAGGCAGGGGAATCAGTTGAACCTGGGAGGTGGAGGTTACAGTGAACTGAGATGGTGTCATTGCACTCTAGCCTGGGTGACAGAGCGAGACTCTGTCTAAAAAAAAAAAAAAAAAATACAAAAATTAGCCAGGTGTGGTGGCACATGGAAGAAGCAGGAGAATTGCTTGAACATGGGAGGTGGAGGTTGTAGTGTGAGCCGAGATCCGGCCACTGCACTCCAGCGTGGGCAACAGAGTGAGACTCTGTCTCAAACAAAAAAAAAAAAGATTAAAAGAGAAGCTTCATGTATTTTTCAAATTTGAACTATGACTGTCACCTGCTCAAAAATTAAAACAACCATTTTTAAAGAAAAAGGAAGGAGCATTTGGTAACAACTTACAAAGAGAAAAAAAAGAATCCCAGCTTTCTGGCTGGGCACAGTGGCTCATGCCTGTAATCCCAGCACTTTGGGAGGCTGAGGCGGGCTGATCACTTGAGATCAGGAATTTGAGACAAGCCTGGCCAACATGGTGAAATCCCATCTCTACTAAAAATATAGAAACTAGCCTGGCATGGTGGCATGTGCCTGTAGTCCCAGCTACTCTGGGGGCTGAGGTGGGAGGATCACTTGAACTCAGGAGGTCAAGGCTGCAGTAAGTTATGAATGTGCCACTGTACTCCAGCCTGAGCAACAGAATGAGATGCTGTCAAAAAAACCAAAAAAGAATCTCAGCCTTCCTTTTTACTAGCTTTGCATCCATGGGCAAGTTATTTAACGTCCACAGGACTCAGTGTCCCTTTGTATTAATGTGACCTATCACCTAGGTTTGAGCGAGGATTAACTACTAATGTGCATAAAAACATTCAGTATTATATGGCCGGGCGTGGTGGCTCATGCCTGTAATCCCAGCACTTTGGGAGGCCGAGGCAGGCAGATCATTTGAGGTCAGGAGTTTGAGACCAGCCTGGCCAACATGGTGAAACCTCCTCTCCACTAAAACTACATTAATTAGCCGGGTGTGGTGGCGAGGCTGTAGTGCCAGCTACTTGGGAGGCTGAGGCAGGAGAATTGCTTGAAGCTGGGAGGCAGAGACTGTAGTGATCCGAGATCATGCCACTGCACTCTAGTCTGGGTGACAGAGCGAGACTGTCTCAAAACAACAATAAGCCATCTTTTTTTTTTTTTTGAGATGGAGTCTTGCTCTGTTGCCCAGGCTAGAGTGCAGTGGTGAGATCTCAGCTCACTGCAACGTTCGCCTCCCAGCTTCAAGTGATTCTCCTGCCTCAGCCTCCTGAGTAGCTGGGATTACAGGCACATGCCACCACGCCCACTTAATTTCTGTATTTTTACTAGAGACAGCGTTTCACCATGTTGGTCAGGCGGTCTTGAACTCCAGACCTCATGATCCGCCCACTGTGGCCTCCCAAAGTGCTGAGATTACAGGCATGAGCCACCATATCCAGCCCAACAAGCCACCATTAGGAAACAGATGCAAGCCACACACTGGGGAAAAATCATTAACAAAATATATATCAGATAAGGTTCCAGTATCCAGGATATATGATATATAAGGAATTCCTACAACTGAATAATAAAAAGACAATTCATTTTTTTGAAAGGGAAAAATATTTGAACAGATACTTCACCAAAGTAGGTATGTGGCCGTGGTGGCTCACGCCTCTAATCCCAGCACTTTCAGAGGCCGAAGCAGACAGATCACCTGAGGTCAGGAGTTCGAGACCAGCCTGGCCAACATGGCAAACTCTGTCTCCACTAAAAATACAAAAATTACCCAGGCATGGTGGCACACGCCTGTAGTCCCAGCTACTTGGGAGGCTGAAGCAGGAGAATAGCTTGAACCTGAGGGTGGAGGTTGCAGTGAGCCGAGATTGTGACACCGCACTCCAGCCTAGGTGACACACACACACACACACACACACACACACACACAATAATAATAATAATAAAAAGAAGATATGTGAGTGTCCAGTAGCACATGAAAAGATGGTCAACATCATTAGTGTTCAGGGATGTGCAAACTAAAAACTGAATGGCATACTACTACACACCCACCAGGATGGCAAAAATGTTTTAAATGGTGAGGATGTGGAGCACCAAAACCTCATACACTTATTAGTGGTCATTAAAACTTAAAAGTATTTTAAGAAAAACTATTTGTGACTTTCCTCTGAATTTTCTTCATGTCTATCAACATACACTACAGGCAGGCAAAGAGGAAAAGGATGGGGGCAGCGGGAAATGTGAATCACAGGAAAAATGGAAAAAGTTTTCCAAGGACAGAGGTGAAACAGAGAGAAAAATAATGGGAGGAAAGTAAATAATAGAGACAAGAGGTAAAAAGTAGGAGGCAGAGGCAAGCTGTGAGCTATAGAAGGAAGAGGCAGTTAGGAGGAGAATAGACATGTGAAGCCAAAGGGTAAAAATGAGATGATACATAAAGCGCCTAAAATAGTGCCTGGCATATGGGATTACATAATATTCAAATACAGTTATTAACTAGAAATCAGAGGGAAAAGTAAAAGAAATGCCAAGTATTTGATAACTGCTTTTTTTTTTTGGAGACGGAGTCTCACTCTGTAGTCCAGGCTAGAGTACAGTGGTGCAATCTTGGCTCACTGCAACCTCTGCTTCCTGGGTTCAAGTGATTCTCCTGCCTCAACCTCCCAAGTAGCTGGAATTACAGGCGTGGTCCACCATGCCCAGCTAATATTTGTATTTTTAGTAAAGACTGGGTTTCACCATGTTGGCCAGGCTGGTCTTGAACTCCTGACCTCAGGTGATCTACCCACCTCGGCCTCCCAAAGTGCGGAGATTACAGGTGTGAGCCACTGTGCCCAGCCGATAGCTGCTTATTGAATAAATGTTTAGATGCCCTAGTGATGCATAAAGTACATTGGTTATATAAGTGTTCTGTGCTATATTAGCATTGTAATATTGCTAACGTTAGTTTCCCTCAACCCCATAGTTCTATTTCTATCTTAATTTGAGCCTGTTATTGTTTTAGGTCTATTGTTGAGGCAGCAAGGAATATTCAGGATGTAATTTGGTTTCTCATTTCCTGGCAACAATCACGTGAGAGGCAAATGAGAGCCTTTTGCTGAAAGGCTTTTTAAATCTGTAGTAATGAGAACAAATATTAAGTAATCCACTTGTGGATAAATAAAAGTTGCAATGCTATAATTCAATCTTCATTTGATGAAACCAAAGTTCATTATGAAACCATAATTACACTCAAGATTCGGTACTGAGGCGGTGCTTGGTGACTGATGCCTGTAATCTTAGCACTTTGGAAGGCCGAGGCAGGAGGATCCCTTGAGCCCAGGAGTTTGAGACCAGCCTGGGCAACACAGGGAGACCCTGTCTCTATATTAACAAAAAAAAAAGATTCTGTACTGAAAAGTGGTGTAAGGTTGGAACACTTACTGCATGGGAAAGTTGCAGGCAATGCCTGAGTTTCCCTGTGCAGGTTGTGAAACATACAACCAATTAAAAATTACTTTATGGCCAGGCGCTGTGGCTCATACCTGTAATCGCAGCACTTTGAGAGGCCAAGGCGGGCGGATCACGAGGTCAGGAGATCGAGACCATCCTGGCTAACACAGTGAAACCCCATCTCTACTAAAAATACAAAAAATTAGCCAGGCGTGGCACGCTCTTTTAGTCCCAGCTACCTGGGAGCCTGAAGCAGGAGACTCGCTTAAACCCAGGAGGCAGAGGTTGCAGTGAGCCAAGATTGCACCACTGCACTCCAGCCTGGGCAACAAAGCAAGACTCTGTCTCAAAAAAAAAAACAAACAAAAAAAAACTTTAAAGCACTCCTCAAGTATAAATAAATATCAGCATTCTTTTTTTTTTTTTTTTTTTTTTTTGAGACTGAAATCTCGCTCTATCACTCAGGCTGGAGTGCAGTGGAGTAATTTCGGCTCACTGTAACCTCTGCCTCCCGGGTTCAAGCAGTTCTCCTGCCTCAGCCTCCTGAGTAGCTGGGATTACAGGTACGCGCCACCATGCCTGGTTAATTTTTGTATGTTTAGTAGAGTCGGGGTTTCACCATGTTGGTCAGGCTGGTCTCAAACTCCTGACCTTGTGATCCACCCGCCTCAGCCTCCCAAAGTGCTGGGATTACAGGCGTGAGCCACTGTGCCCAGCCAATATCAGCATTCTGAAAAATGAAGAGGACTGAAGGTGGTGAGTGCCAGGACATTTTTCTTCTCTGAGACGAAAAAGGGATATGGCAAAGGACGCCTATTTAACGATAAGATGCCTAGTGTGGTTGGTTTAGGACTACCCACAGGTGTTGGGCAGTGTAAGTCGGACTTTAATCACCCACCTGCCAGTTGTCATACTTCACATCACCCCTCCAGGTCAATATTTCCCTTCCCTGACTCGAGTCTGCCAAAAATGCATTCATGGCCGGGTGCGGTGGCTCAAGCCTGTAATCCCAGCACTTTGGGAGGCTGAGACGGGCGGATCACGAGGTCAGGAGATCGAGACCATCCTGGCTAACACGGTGAAACCCCCGTCTCTAGTAAAAAATACAAAAAACTAGCCGGGCGAGGTGGTGGGCGCCTGTAGTCCCAGCTACTCGGAGGCTGAGGCAGGAGAATGGCATAAACCCGGGAGGCGGAGCTTGCAGTGAGCTGAGAACCGGCCACTGCACTCCAGCCCGGGCGACAGAGAGAGACTCCGTCTCAAAAAAAAAAAAAAAAAAAAAATGCATTCATGCTACTTTTGTTATCCTTCTCATGCCAAATCTTATCAGTTTATTAGCCTAGGACCTGGAGCGGGGAGCAGTAAGTTTGGGGGATCACTTGAGCCCAGGAGGTCAAGGCTGAAGTGAGCCATGATAGTGCCACCGCACTGCCGCCTGGGTGACAGAGTGAGACCGTGTCTCACACAAAAAAAGGAGAGATCTCTAAACTGTCTTCTATTAACAGTAATCATAAACCAGTGTACAGTCCCACTAAAAATATATGAGAATGCCTATTATTCTAAACCAAATATCTTATCAGAACTGTTGATATTTACCATCTAAGTTAAAATAGCATCTTTTTGCATCTTTTTGTAGTTTTGTGCGTTTCTTTTATTATGAAGGAGATTGGGAATCTTTTCCAGAATTTGGGGAGGTAGGTGTGTAAACCAACACAATAAAGTACTGTGACAAAGAGTCTTCTATAGCGCTTTCGGTTAGGAAGGGCAGATAAGGTCCTACAGAGGAGGCAGTATTTGATCTAGGTCCTGAAGGATGAGGGGGAATTCCACCAGGGAGCTTATTGATCCTGGTATGTAGTCAGCCAAAATCTTCAACAACTATTTGTTGACTTAAGTGATAAAATTGGCCAGGTGCAGAGTTCCACGCCTGTAATCCTAATCCCAGCACTTTAGGAAGCTGAGGTAGGGGGACCCCTTGACTGCAGGTGTTCAAGACGAGCCTAGACAACCCAGGGAGACCTCATCTCTCCAAAAGACACAAAAATTAGCTGGGTGCGGTGGCACGCGCCTGTAAGTCCCAGCCACTCTGAAGGCTGAGGCAAGAGGATGACTTGAGTCAGGAGCTTGAGGCAGCAGTGAGCTGTGATTGTGTCGATGCACTCCAGTATGGGGAACAGAGACTCTGTCTGAAAAAAATAAAAAGAAGTGATAAAATTGAGATGTTTAGGTTGAGGTGGGAGGATTGCTTGAGTACAGGAGTTCAAGGTTGCAGTGAGCTGTAATTGCACCACTTCATTCTAACCTGGGCTACAGAGCAAGACCCTGTCTCCTTAAATAAATAAATACATAAGTAAGACGTACAGGCAACAAGTTTTCTGGATGGCTAAGGGGATTTTTTTGCTATATGTGGCAAGACACTGACACACAAATACCAGTACATGATTAAGCAAACCACCTAGTGCGACTGGGTCAGCCCTCGGGACCCGGGCAGGAGCCTTATAGTGTACATCCGGTTTCTTCCACTTTTTGGATGTTGAGCGACATCTAATGGCCAAATAGGAAAAAGTCTATGTGTTCAGTTTTTCTTTCTCTTTTCTTTCTTTCTTTTTTCTTCTTCTTTCTCTTTTCCTTCCTTCTGTCCTTCCTTCCTTTTTCTTTCTTTCTCTCTCTCTTCCTTCTTTCCTTTCTCCTTCCTTCCTTCATCCTTCCTTCCTTCTTTCATCCTCTCTCCTTCCATCCTGTCTCTCTTTTCTTTCTTTCTCTTTCCCTTTCTCTTCCTTCCTTCCTTTCTCTCATCTTTTCCTTCCTTCCTCTCCTTCCTTTCTTCTTTTTCTTCTCTATCTCTCTCTCCCTCCCTTCCTTTTCTTTCTTTCTCTTTCTTAATCTTCTTTCTTTTTCTTTCTTAATCTTTTTCTTTCTTTTCTTTCTTTCTTTCTTTCTTTCTTTCTTTTCTTTTTCTTTCACAAGGTCTCACTCTGTTGCACAGACTGGAGGGCAGTGGCACAGTCACAGCTCACTGCAGCCTTGATGTCCTGGGTTCAAATGATTCCCCCACTTCAGCCTCCTGAGTAGCTGGGACTATAGGCAAGTGCCACCAAGCCTGGCTAATTTTTCTATTTTTTGGCTGCCCAGGCTGGTCCAGTATTTTATTTTCAAAGAAAATTCTCTTGTAGAAACACATACGCAACCTAAAAAAAATTTACCTCCAGATTTAAGGAAAACTTGTCTTATTTTTCCCTGTGAACACAGAAGAAAACAGAATAAATTAGAGGTAAGCTAATTTTTTTTTTCTTTTTTTGAGATAGTTTCTCTCTTGTTGCCCAGCCTGGTGTGCAATGGTGTGATCTCGGCTCACTGCAACCTCACCTCCTGGGTTCAGGTGATTCTCCTGCCTCAGCCTCCCAAGTAGCTGAGATTACAGGGATGCACCACTATGCCTAGCTAATTTTTGCATTTTTAGTGAAGATGGGGTTTGACCATGTTGGTCAGGCTGGTCTCAAACTCCTGATCTCAGGTGATCCACCTGCCCTGGCCTCCCAAAGTGCTGGGATTACAGACATGAGTCACCGCACCCAGCCAGAGGTAAGTTAATTTGTGTGGTAATTTTCTTTCCTTTTTTCTTTTTCTTTTTTTTTGAGACGGAGTCTACGGAGTCTTGCTCTATCACCCAGACTGGAGTGCAGAGGCACGATCTCAGCTCACTGCAACCTCTCTCCCCCGGGTTCAAGCAATTCTCCTACCTCAGCCTCCCAAGTAGCTGGGATTACAGGTGCCTGCCATCATGCCCAGTTAATTTTTGTATTTTTAGTAGAGATGGGGTTTCAGCATCTTGGCCAGGCTGGTCTTGAACTCCTGACCGTGTGATCCACCCGCCTCAGCCTCCCAAAATGCTGCAATTACAGGTGTGAGCCATTGTGCCTGGCCTTGTGTGGTAATTTTCACTGAATGAAATAGAAAAAAAAAAAGTTAGAATTGGAAGAGACCTTACATCCAATCTCCTCATTTTGTCAATAAGGAAATTAATGTCTGGAGAGAAATGATTTGCCCAAAGCCACATAGCTAGAGAGTTATTAATGCTCTAATATAGTTGTGATTTTGCTACGATGAAGAGAGGAACAGTGAATATTTACCCATCTATCTACAAAGCAAAAATAAAAAAAGGGCAAATACTTTCTGATTACTTTATTTTTTTTTTATTTTTATTTTTTTTGAGACGGAGTCTCGCTCTGTCGCCCAGGCTGCAGTGCAGTGGCCTGATCTCAGCTCACTGCAAGCCCCACCTCCCAGGTTCACGCCATTCTCCTGCCTCAGCCTTCTGAGTAGCTGGGACTACAGGCGCCCGCCACCTCGCCCGGCTAGTTTTTTGTATTTTTTAGTGGAGACGGGGTTTCACCGTGTTAGCCAGGATGGTCTCGATCACCTGACCTCGTGATCCACCCGTCTCAGCCTCCCAAAGTGCTGGGATTACAGGCTTGAGCCACCATGCCCGGCCTTCTGATTACTTTAAAACCTACTCATGTATGATACTGGCCACGTGTGGAATTTAATATCTATAATGCTCGATAATACAGTAGTTACTGGCAATCAGGCTCTTGGTCTAGGGTATTTGATTTTTCAGGCCAATAGTGGACAAAAACAGACAAATTCCTATGAATGCCAGACTGTATTTCAAAAGACCCAAGTTAGGTTTTGACCTCTGTAAGCTTAGAGTTGCTTCCCTAATATTTCTCTTTGACTTTTATCTGACAATAGGCGAAGTTGAGGTAGGAGATGAGTATCAAACCACATCATTTAATCAACCAACCCCTAAACATGTATCTATCCCCTTTTGTATGTTTAGCATCACAGGGATTGTGGGGACACAACTGTATACATAACGGAGAACAAGTCATGGTGAACTCACTTCTCCACCCTGTTGATAGGAGTTACATCAAAAGCAGCTTTGAGGTAGATGGGAAGTTACAACAATACTATAACCACTCTTGGAGATGTATTTATTAACTCATTGATAAGCATTTGTTGAGTATCTACTATATACCAGTGCTAGGGATATAGCAGAGATCCAGACTCAAACTCTTGATGAAGCTTATAACCTGGTAACTATATGCCAACAATTATGATAAATGCTACAAAAAGAAAGTACTGGCCGGGCGCAGTGGTTCATGCCTAGAATCCTAGCACTTTGGGAGGCCGAGGCAGGTGGATCACCTGAGGTCAGGAGTTCAAGGCCAGCCTGGCCAATATGGTGAAACCCCATCTCTATTAAAAATACAAAAAATTGGCCGGGCGTGGTGGCTCATGCCTGTAATCCCAGTACTTTAGGAGGCCAAGGCGGGCGGATCACGAGGTCAGGAGACCAAGACCATCCTGGCTAATAGGGTGAAACCCCATCTCTACTAAAAATAATAATAAAAAAAAATTAGCCAGGCGTGGTGGCAGGTGCCTGTAGTCCCAGCTACTTGGGAGGCTGAGGCAGGAGAGTGGTGTGAACCTGGGAGGCGGAGGTTGCAGTGAACCGAGATCATGCCACTGCACTCTAACCTGGGCAACAGAGCGAGACTCCGCCTCAAAAAAAAAAAAAAAAAAAAACAAATTAGCCAAGCGTGGTGGCACATGCCTATAATTCCAGTTACTTGGGAGACTGAGGCAAAAATATCACTTGAACCCCGGGGGGTGGAGGTTACAGTGAGCTGAGATTGTACCACTTCACTCCAGCCTGGGCAAAAGAGTGAAACTCCATCTCAAAAAAAAAAAAAAAGATGATGCTTTGGACCAGGGTGGTATAGAATGAAGTGGTGAGAAGGGTTTGGATTCTGGAAATATTTTTAAAATAATATCAACAGATATTGTTAATACTTTAATGTGGGGTATGAGAGAAAGAGAGAATTCAGGGATGATGCCAAGATTTTTTTTTTTTTTTGAGACGGAGTCTCGCTCTGTCGCCCAGGCTGGAGTGTAGTGGCGCGATCTCGGCTCACTGCAAGCTCTGCCTCCTGGGTTCACGCCATTCTCCTGCCTCAGCCTCCAGGGAAGCTGGGACTACAGGCGCCCGCCACCACGCCTGGCTAATTTTTTGTATTTTTAGTAGAGATGGGGTTTCACCATGTTAGCCAGGATGGTCTCAATCTCCTGACCTCGTGATCCGCCCGTCTCGGCCTCCCAAAGTGCTGGGATTACAGGCGTGAGCCAGTGCGCCCGGCAATGCCAAGATTTTTGGCTTGAACTATTGGAAGGGTAGAGTTAGTGGCTGGGCACGCTGCTCACACCTATAATCTCAGCACTTTGGGAGGCCAAGGCAGGAGAAACGCTTGAAGCCAGGAGTTTGAGACCAGCCTGGGCAACATGGCAAATCCCCATCTCTACAAAAAAAATACAAAAATTATCTGGGTGTGGTGTGGTGCGCCTATAGTCCCAGCTACTTGGGAGGCTGAGAGAGGAGGATTGCTTGAGCCCAGGAGGCAGAGGTTACAGTGAGCCAAGATTACATCACTGTACCACTGCACTCCAGCCTGGGTGACAGAGTGAGACCCCCTCTCAGAAAAGAAAAAAAGAAAAGGCCGGGCGCGGTGACTCAAGCCTGTAATCCCAGCACTTTGGGAGGCTGAGACGGGTGGATCACAAGGTCAGGAGATCGAGACCATCCTGGCTAACACGGTGAAACCCCGTCTCTACTAAAAATGCAAAAAAATGGCTGGGCGTGGCAGCGAGCGCTTGTAGTCCCAGCTACTTGGGAGGCTGAGGCAGGAGAATGGCATGAACCCGGGAGGCGGAGCTTGCAGTGAGCCGGGATCGCGCCACTGCACTCCAGCCCGGGGGACCGAGGGAGACCCTGTCTCAAAAAAAAAAAAAAAAAGAAAAAAGAAAAAAAGAACAAGAAAAAAATTGGAGCTACTGATAACTAGTGGGGATTTATGTTATGTACATATCTTCCATATATGCATATATCTTTGTCACCTCTCAATAGTGCCTTCATGACCAGAATCTTTTTTTTTTTAGACAGAATTTTGCTTTTGCTGCCCAGACTGGAATGCAATGGCACGATCTCAGCTCACTACAACCTCCACCTCCTGGGTTCAAGCGATTCTCTTGCCTCAGCATCCCAAATAGCTAGGATTACAGGCATGCACCACCAAGCCCAGCTAATCTTGTATTTTTAGTAGAGACAGGGTTTCACCATTTTGGTCAGGCTGGTCTCGAACTCCTGACCTCAGGTGATCCACCCGCCTTGGCCTCCCAAAGTGTTGGGATTACAGGTGTGAGCCACTGCACCCGGTCCCAGAATCTTAAAAATATATTGTTCGTAGCTAATATATATTTATTATTTATGTGTGAGACATGATATCACTAATGTAAATATAATATTAAATGCTTTTTTTGTTTGTTTTTGAGATGGAGTCTTACTCTGTCACCCAGGCTGGAGTGCAATGGCACAATCTCAGCTCACCGTGACTTCCGCCTCCCAGGTTCAAGCGATTCTCCTGCCTCAGCCTTCCATGTAGCTGGGTTTATAGGCACCCGGCTAATTTTTGTATTTTTTGTAGAGATGGGGTTTCACCATGTTGGCCAAGTTAGTCTCAAACTCCTGGCCTCAAATGATCTGCCTGCCTCAGCTTCCAAAAGTTCTGGGATTACAGTCACGAGCCACCGTGCCCGGCCCTGGCCATGAAGTTTTTTTTTTTTTTTTTTTGAGACAGAGTCTTGCTCCGTTGGCCAGGCTGGAGTGCAGTGGCGTGATCTTGGCTCACTGCAGCCTCTGTCTCCCGGGTTCCAGGGATTCTCCTGCCTGAGCCTCCTGGGTAGCTGGGATTACAGGCACACGCCACCAGGCCAGGCTAATTTCTTTTGTATTTTTAGTAGAGACAGGGTTTTGTCACGTTGGCCAGGCTGATCTTGAACTCCTGATTTCAGGTGGTCTGCCTGCCACGGCCTCCCAAAGTGCTGGGATTACAGGTGGGAGCCACCGTGCCCAGCCACCCCTGAAGTATTTTTAATTGGACAGATTTTCTTAATTTTGTAGAATCAAATTCTTTAGGATCTGGAGATCCACTGCATTCTTTCTAATCTATATGATATATCACAGGATGTACCATAATTTAACCATTATCCTGTTTGACAGACATTTAGATTGCTTCCAGCATTTTTCCTACAACTAAAATATCTTTACCACATATTTTCATGCATATGCATAAAGATTTAAATAGGAGAAATCCTTTAAAATACTTTTGTTTTGTTTTTGTTAGTTGGTTTTGAGACAGGGTCTCACTCTGTCACCCAGGCGGGAGTGCAGTGGTGCGATCACGGCTCACTGCAGCCTCGACCTCCCAGGCTAAAGCATCCTCTCACCTCAGCCTCTGAGTAGTTAGGACTAGAGGCCCTTGCCACAACACCCAGCTATTTAAAAGCAATCTGTAGTAGAGATGGGGTCTCACCATATTGCCCAGGAAAGTCTAGAGCTCCTGAGCTCAAGCTATCTGCCTGCCTCCAACTTCCCAAAATGCTGCGATTACCAGCATGAGCCACTGCGCCCATTCTTCTGTAAAATACTAAATACTTTCTAAAAGCAGGAGACTGAGGCAGGAGAATCACTTAAACACGGAAGGCAGAAGTTGCAATGAGCTGAAATTGCACCACTGCACTCCAGCCTGGGCAACAAGACCAAAACTCTGGCTGAAAAAATAAATAAATAGGCTGAGCATGGTGGCTCACCCCTGAAATCCCAGCACTTTGGGAGGCCGAGGCGGGCGGATCACCTGAGGTCAGGAGTCTGAGACCAGCCTGGCCAACAGGGTGAAACCCCATCTCTACTAAAAATACAAAAAATTAGCCGGGCTGGTGGTGAGTGCCTGTAATCCCAGCTACTCGGGAGGCTGAGGCAGGAGAATCACTTGAACCCAGCAGGCGGAGGTTGCAGTGAGCTGAGATCGTGCCATTGCACTCCAGCCTGGGCAACAAGAGCAAAACTCCATCTCAAAAAATAAATAAATAAAAATTAAAAAATAAAATAAAATAATCAATTTGGCTGGGGACTGTGGTTCATGTCTTTAATCCCAGCACTTTGAGAGGCCGAGATGGCGGATCACCTGAGGTCAGGAGTTTGAGACCAGTCTGGCCATCATGGTGAAAACCCGACACTACTAAAAATACCAAAAAACAAAAACAAACAAACAAAAACAATTAGCCAGGCATGGTGGGGTGCACCTGTAGTCCCAGCTACTTGGGAGGCTGAGGCAGGAGAATTGCTTGAACCTGGGAGGTGGAGGTTGCAGTGAGCCAAGATTGTGCCAAAGCACTCCAGCCTGGGTGACAGAGTCTCAAAACAAAACAAAACAGTGAGGCTGGCAAGGTGGACTGAGGCCAAGTGTTATAAAGTTATATGGCCTCAAACACTAGCCGATGGAATTTAATAAGTAGGCAGTGAAGTCTCATTGAAGTTTTTGAGCAAAGGAGTGACAGAGTGACATACTGAAAGCAATATGTTAGGAAAAACCATTAAGGAGAAATTTCCAAAACTTGACAAGCCACCATGATTTTTTTTTTTCTTTTGAGACAAGAGTTTTGCTCTGTCACCCAAGCTAGAATGCAATGGCACAATCTCGGCTCACTACAATCTCTGCCTCCCAGTTTCGAGTGATTCTTGTGCCTCAGCCTCCCAAGTAGTTGGGATTACAGGTGTGTGCCACCACACCCAGCTAATTTTTTTTTTTTTTAAATGAAGTTTTGCTCTTCTTTTTTTTTGAGACGGAGACTTGCTCTGTCTCCCAGGCTGGAGTGCAGTGGCCGGATCTCAGCTCACTGCAAGCTCCGCCTCCGGGGTTTACGCCATTCTCCTGCCTCAGCCTCCCCAGTAGCTGGACTATAGGCATCCGCCACCTCACCTGGCTAGTTTTTTTGTATTTTTAGTAGAGATGGGGTTTCACTGTGTTAGCCAGGATGGTCTCAATCTCCTGACCTCGTGATCCGCCCGTCTCGGCCTCCCAAAGTGCTAGGGTTACAGGCTTGAGCCACCACGCCCGGCCAGTTTTGCTCTTCTTACCCAGGCTGAAATACAGTGATGCGGTCTCGGCTCACCGCAACCTCTGCCTCCCGGGTTCAAGCAATTCTCCTGCTTCAGCTTCCTGAGTAGCTGGGATTACAGGCACGTGCCACCATGCCTGGATAATTTTTTGTATTTTTAGTAGAGACAGGGTTTCACCATGTTGGCCAGGCTGGTCTTGAACTCCTCACCTCAGGTGACCCACCTGTCTTGGCCTCCCAAAGTGCTGTGATTACAGTCATGAACCACAACACCCAGCCAAAGTTTATATTTTTTTAATGGAATATATTAAAGTATTGTTCCTATCAGATGGCTCATTTATTTGTAGAGATGTTAGTATTTTTTGTTTTTTGTTTTTTTTTTTGATGGAGTCTCACTCTGTCGCCCAGGCTGGAGTGCAGTGGCGCCATCTCGACTCACTGCAACCTCTGCCTCCTGGGTTCCAGCAATTCTCCTGCCTCAGCTTCCTGAGTAGCTGGGATTACAGGCAGGCACCACCATGCCTGGCTAATTTTTTATTTTTTTTTTCTAGTAGAGACTAGAAAAAATGTTTGGCCATGTTGGCCAGGCTGGTCTCAAACTCCTGACCTCAGGTGATTCACCCTTCTCAGCCTCCCAAGGTACTGGGATTACAGGTGTGAGCCACCGTGCCCGGCCCCAGTATTTCTTTTAAATACAAAATTTTAAATACAAAATATACATTATCCTTTTCTTTTTTGCTTCTCTAGGGGAAAATGTACATACTATCTTTTTTTTTTTTTTTTGAGACGGAGTCTTGCTCTGTCGCCCGGGCTGGAGTGCGGTGGCCAGATCTCAGCTCACTGCAAGCTCCGCCTCCCGGGTTTACGCCATTCTCCTGCCTCAGCCTCCCAAGTAGCTGGGACTACAGGCGCCCGCCACCTCGCCCGGCTAGTTTTTTGTATTTTTAGTAGAGACGGGGTTTCACCGTGTTAGCCAGGATGGTCTCGATCTCCTGACCTCGTGATCCACCCGTCTCGGCCTCCCAAAGTGCTGGGATTACAGGCTTG
>NC_045447.1:60776282-60785418 GCF_002776525.5 Piliocolobus tephrosceles | reverse complement strand
TCAGCTCACTGCAAGCTCCGCCTCCCGGGTTCACGCCATTCTCCTGCCTCAGCCTCCCGAGTAGCTGGGACTACAGGCGCCTGCCACCGCGCCCGGCTAGTTTTTTTTTGTTTTGTTTTTTGAGACGGAGTCTCGCTCTGTCGCCCAAGCTGGAGTGCAGTGGCCGGATCTCAGTTCACTGCAAGCTCCACCTCCTGGGTTTACGCCATTCTCCTGCCTCGGCCTCCCAAGTAGCTGCGACTACAGGCGCCCGCCACCTCGCCTGGCCAATTTTTTTTGTATTTTTTAGTAGAGACGGGGTTTCACCGTGTTAGCCAGGATGGTCTCGATCTCCTGACCTCGTGATCCGCCCGTCTCGGCCTCCCAAAGTGCTGGGATTACAGGCTTGAGCCACCGCGCCCGGCCAAATGTACATACTATCTTAAGACAAACACAGAATATACTAAAACTAAATGCTGGCTAGTTATGAGATAGGAATTTGGCAGGACTTGTTTCACAAGATGTAGGTCACAAAGACCCTGCTTCTAAAACAGGGTGCAGGAAAGAACCCAGCCAAGGGCTGGGTGTGGTGGCTCATGCCTGTAATGTCAGCACTTGGGAAGCCAAGGTGTGAGGATCACTTGAGGCCAGGAGTTCAAGAACAGCCTGGCAACATAAAAACAAAAACAAAAAAACAGCCAACCGCCTCCCAAAATCAAAATCAAGATGGCAAAGAAAGTGACCTCTGGAGGATGTGCGTGGTGGCTCACGCCTGTAATCCCAGCACTTTGGGAATCCGAGGTGGGCGGATCACGAGGTCAGGAGTTCGAGACCAGCCTGACTAACATGGTAAAACCCTATCTCTACTAATAATACAAAAATTAGCTGGGCCTGGTGGCGGGCACCTGTATTCCCAGCTACTCAGAAGGCTGAGGCAGGTGAATCGCTTGAACCTGAGAGGCAGAGGTTGCAAGTGAGCTGAGATCTCGCCACTGCACTCCAGCCTGGGTGACAGAGCAAGACTCCATCTCAAAAAAAAAAAAAAAAAAAGAAAGAAAGTGACCTCTGGTCATCCTCATTGCTCATTATATGCTAATTCTAATGCATTATCAGCACCCTTAAAGACACTCCCACGAGCACTATCAAAGTTTACAAATGCTATGGCAACGTCCCTAAGTTACCTTATATAGTAGGAGATGGGGAGAACCCTCTGTTCTGGGGAACTCCCCACCCCATTCCAGGAAAACATGAATAATCCACCCCCTTTTCAGCACGTAATCAAGAAATAACCGTAAGTATAGTTAGTCACGCAGTCCATGCTGCTACTGTGTCTATGGGGTAGCCACCGTTTCATTCATTCCTTTACTTTTTGATAAACTTCCTTTCACTTTATTCTGTCCACTTGCTCCTGAATTCTTTTTTCTTTTTTTTAGTGGCAGAGTCTTGCTCTGTTGCCCAGGCTAGAGTGCAGTGGCGTGATCTCAGCTCACTGCAACCTCCACCTCCCTGGTTCAAGCAATTCCCCTGCCTCGGCCTCCCTAGTAGCTGGGATTACAGGAGCACGCCACCACACCCGCCTAATTTTTTTGTATTTTTAGTAGAGATGGGGTTAACCATGTTGGCCAGACTGGTCTCGAACTCCTGACCTCAGGCAATCCGCCCGCCTCAGCCTCCCAAAGTGCTGGGATTACAGGCATGAGCCACCGCGGCCTCCTGAATTCTTTTCTGCCAAAAGTCAAGAAGCCTCATGGCCTCCTGGGCTGATCCTCAATTTGGGGGGTTGCCCTGTGACAGTTAGAGAACCCACATATATCTTTATATTGTAAAATTACTTTAGGTCTTTGTGCCAACAGTTTGAAGAGCAGCTGTCAAAGGGGACTTCTAGCTCTGGGCTCCAGTACATTAAACAAGAAATATCCTGATGGACCCCCCAGATCAACCTGCATTAGAACCACTGTAGGTATTTTTACAAATATAGCTTCTCAGGCCCCACCCACTTAATTAGAATGGGGAGAAGGGGAGTCTGTGGTTTTACCAAGCTTTGTGAATAATTCGTAAGCATTCTGCTGCATTGCTTTCTAAACTCAGACCTGTTTCCCACACCAGGATAATCAAGAGGGAATACTGATGTTTCTTCAGTTCCTTCCTATTTTTTCCTGTTTCCTTCTGCAGTGACCAACACTATCAGAAATGGCATTTTTGCGGGGAGGGGGAGTACAGGAGTGGAAACAGGAAAGCCATAGATAAGACTCCTCCTTTGCCCCAGGACTCTCTCCTGTGGTCACTTTACCAATGAAGGCTTGTGAACTCTGATTTAGCTAAGTTAAATTTGTGCAAAAAAATAAATTTTGGCCGAGTGCGGTGGCTCACGCCTGTCATCCCAGCACTTTGGGTGGCGCAGGCGGGTGGATCACGAGATCAGGAGTTCAAGACCAGCCTGGCCAAGATGGTGAAACCCTGTCTCTACTAAAAGTACACACAAAAAATTAGCCAGGTATGGTGGCAGGTGCCTGTAACCCCAGCTACTAGGGAGGCTGGAGCAGGAAAATTGCTTGAACCCAGGAGCTGGAGGTTGCAGTGAGCCGAGATCACACCACTGCACTCTAGCCTGGGCCACAGAGTGGGGCTCCGTCGCAACAAATACAAATATTAGCTGGGTGTGGTGGCTATTCAGGAGGCTGAGGCAGATAATTGCTTGAACCTTGGAGGCGGAGGTTGCCAGTGAGTGAGATCGCACCATTGTACTCCAGCCTGGGCAACAGAGGGAGACTTAATCTTGAAAAAAACACAGATTACAAGGTCCTTTGGTAGAGATGATGATACCTTAATCTAGATGATTCAAATGTAGGTAGCCCTCAGAACACACTTTGGAGAACAATGACTTAAATCCAGTGAAGAAAATCTCCAAGAAACTGTGACGTCATGTGTTCTCTCGAAATCTAGAGATTGGCACTGGGTGTGATGACTCACACCTGTAATCCCAGCACTTTGGGAGGCCGAGGCGGGCGGATCACTTGAGATCAGGAGTTGAGACCAGCCCGGCCAACATGATGAAACCCCATCTCTACCAAAAATACAAAAATTAGCCAGGTGTGATGGCGCGTGCTTGTAATCCCAGCTACCTGGGAGCTGAGGCAGGAGAGTTGCTTGAACCCAGGAGTGGGAGGTTGCAGTGAGCAGAGATCATGCCACTGCACCCCAGCCTGGGCGACAGAGCCAGACTCTGTCTCAGAAAAAAAAAAAAACGGAAAGAAAAGAAAAGAAAGAAAAGAAAGGAAGGAAAAAAAGAAAAGAAAGAAATCTAGAGATTGGCTACTGAATATTGACAGCTTTATCTTCCCAACTAGCAAAAATGATCCCTGCTAGAAGGAACGGATTCATTTTGGAAAAAGAGTATTCAGTAATCTCTGAAGCACAGAAACATTTTTTTCATTCTTGCTATGCAAACAGATTGTTGGCCTTCTTCAATGAGGCAGGCCAGGACAAAATCTCAGCAGGCCCTTTCGACAGCATTTCTCCACAAATCAAATTAGGTCAAAGAGAAAATTCAGAGCTGTCTGAGGAAGGAAAAATAAAAGCTCTGAAATGTGATATAAAACTGGTGGGCAGGGGACAGGGGAACATCCCACATACTTTGTTTGCTCTGGTAAAGGCTGGTGGCTTGTCACATGAACCCCAGGCCTTCCTGTTCTCGGCAGCTGCCTTCTGAGTCACTGTAGGCTGCAGGGGAGGGCCCCCTAACATCAGGGAACATAACAACCATATGACTCTTAGGTGAGGCCACTGTGCCAGGCCAATTCAAAAATTAAACAGCGACTACATTGCCGATTTTCATTTATTTTAAGAACTTCTTTACTCTGTTTTTGTCTACAACTGCAAATTAGCAGAAGATAAAAAACAAACTAGTAAGTGGAATTCACATCTGGTAAGTGAGAACTGGTGCCAGTCCTATTAGTCACTAAGATCACTTAAGGGTGGAGTGCACTAGCAGGATAAAACATTAAACCAAAAGCAATACTTCCTTGTAACAGCTGGAGTTTCCTAAGACATTTTAAAAAGAAAAACCTAGAATGCCTAGCAGGCAAAATACTATAGTTAGAAAAGTCAATCTTTACTTTACTCTTTCGATTGTCGTCAGCTGTTGCAGAATTTTTTTTTTTTTTTCTTTTTGAGACAGTCTTGCTCTGTCGTCCCAGCTAGAGTGCAGTTCACTGCAACCTTTGCCTCCTGGGTTCAAGCAGTTCTCCTGCCTCAGTCTCGAGTGGCTAGGACTACAGGCATATGCCACCATGCCAGGCTAATTTTTTTTTTGTATTTTTAGTAAAGACAGGGTTTTGCCATGTTGGTTAGGCTAGTCTCGAACTCCTGAACTTGGATCATCCACCCACCTCAGCCTCCCAAAGCACTGTGATTACAGGCGTGAGCCACCGCACCTGGCCTGTTGCAAAATGTTGTTGGGCATGTTATATTATACTATGTGAATTAAGAATTACCTATTAAATAGTTTTTTTTTTTTTTTTTTTTTTGAGTACGGGGCGGGGTCTGGTTTTTTCGCCGGGTGGGGGGCGGCGGCCGGTTCTCAGCTCACTGCAAGCTCCGCCTCCCGGGTTTATGCCATTCTCCTGCCTCAGCCTCCGAGTAGCTGGGACTACAGGCGCCCGCCACCTCGCCCGGCTAGTTTTTTTTTTGTATTTTTTTAGTAGAGACGGGGTTTCACCGTGTTAGCCAGGATGGTCTCGATCTCCTGACCTCGTGATCCGCCCGTCTCGGCCTCCCAAAGTGCTGGGATTACAGGCTTGAGCCACCGTGCCCGGCCCCTTAAGTAGTTTTAAGTTGTAAGAAAGCCTCCCTAAGTTTAAAACTGAGACATTCAAGAACCACTCCAAGTAAGAGAACCACACTGAGGTGTGATTCATTTGAAACTGAGTCCTGGATCCTTAACCCAATGCCTGGATGCTAGAGATGTTCAATAAAGACTTAACGACTGCATAACCAACTTATTAGCTGTAGAATAGTTACAATAATCAACTTCCCTGAGCCTTTGTTCTCTCTTCTGTGATCAGGGAAGAAACCTCTTCTACCTCAGAGAATTTTTGTAAGTATCAAATAAAATAATGTGTGTTGAAGTTCTTTCTTTCCTCCTCCCTCCCTCCCTCCCTCCGCTCCCTCTCTCTCTCTCTCTTTCTTTCATGGAGTTTCACTCTTGTCACCCAGGCCGGAGTGCAAGGGTGTGATCTCTACTCATTGCAACCTCTGCCTCTGGGGTTCAAGCTATTCTCCTGCCTCAGCCTCCCAAGTAGCTGGGGTTACAAGTGTCCGCCACCATGCCCGGCTAATCTTTGTATTTTTAGTAGAGATGGGGTTTCACCATAGGCCAGGCTGGTCTTGAACTCCTGACCTCAGATGATACGCCTGCCTCGGCCTCCCAAAGTGCTGGGATTACATATACAATCTTTTTTTTAAAAAACAATTTTTTTTTTTTTTTTGAGACAGAGTCTTGCTATGTCACCCAGGCTGGAGTACAGTGGGGCAGTCTCCGTTCACTGCAACCTCCGCCTCCCCAGTTCAAGCAATTCTTGTGCCTCAGCCTCCCAAGTAGCTGGGATTACAGATGTGCACTACCACACCAGTTAATTTTTGTCTTTTATAGTAGAGATGGGGTTTTGCTATGAGCCCGGGAGTTTGAGACCAGCCTGGGCATCATAGTGAGACTCTGTCTCTACAAAAAATACAAAAATTAGCCTGGCGTGGTGGTACATGCCTATAGTCCCAGCTACTAAGGAGGCTGAGGTGGGAGGATTGCTTGAGCCCAGAAGGTTGAGAGTGCAGTGAACCGTGATTGTGCCCCTGCACTCCAGCCTGGGCAACAGAACAAGACCCTGCCTCCAATTAAAAAAAAAAAAAAAAAAAACAGAAACAAAAAACAGGCTCTTGGGCTTCTTTCCCCTGTCTGGCTAAGAACACGACATAAATTGTAAGGGTATTTTCTTTCCTTCCCCTCCATGGAAAGGAGAACAACTCAATCATTCCTGACTTTTAGCCCAGACTCTTACCAGGACAGGGATCAGACATAGCACTGAGAAAGAAATCTACATAAAAAACTTTATTAAGATAACCTTTGGCTGGATGCTGTGGCTCAGGCCTGTAATCCCAGCACTTTGGGAGGCCGAGGTGGGTGGATCATTTGAGGGCAGGAGTTTGAGACCAGCCTGGCCAACATGGTGAAACCCCTTCTCTCTCTTTCTTTTTTTTTTTTTTGATGGGGTCTCATTCTGTCACCCAGGCTGGAGTGCAGTGGCACGATCTCAACTCACTGCAACCTCTACCTCCCAGGCTCAAGCAATACTCCCACCTCAGCCTCTCTGAGTAGCTGGGACCACGGGCATGCACCACTATGCCCAGCTAATTGTTTTGTATTTTTGGTAGAGATGGGGGTTTTGCCGGGCACAGTGGCTCAAGCCTGTAATCCCAGCACTTTGGGAGGCCGAGACAGGCGGATCATGAGGTCAGGAGATCGAGACCATCCTGGCTAACATGGTGAAACCCCGTCTCTACTAAAAAAATACAAAAACAACTAGCCGGGCGAGGTGGTGGGCGCCTGTAGTCCCAGCTTCTCGGGAGGCTGAGGCAGGAGTATGGCGTAAACCCGGGAGGCGGGGCTTGCAGTGAGCGGAGACTCCCTCTCAAAAAAAAAAAAAGAGGGAGGGGTTCTCCACGTTGCGCAGGTTGGTCTCGAACTTCTGAGCTCAAGGGATCCGCTCACCTCTGCCTCCCAAAGTGCTAGGATTACAGGCGTGAGCCATTGTGCCTGGCCTGAAACCCCATCTCCACTAAAAATACGATAAAATAAAAATACCTGAGTATAGTGGCAGGTGCCTATAATCCCAGCTAGTTGGGAAGCCGAGCGAGAGAATCGCTTCGATGGAGCGAGACCCTGCCTCAAAAGAAATAAAATAACCTTTATCTTCCAATGGTTTCTCCCCGACATATTTACCTCCCCACAGTTTGCTGCCCCTAAAAGCTGTAACCCCTTTATCTTGTCACTTCTCTACATATATACTGTTCCATGTTAAGATGCTATATAAGCCCCAGATTTTAACCACCCCTTTGAGTTACTCATTACTGAGTTTCTCCTTTGTGTATGTGTGCTGTACAGGCTAATAAAGTCTGTTTTTCTCTTGTTAATCTATCTTTAATCAGTTTGATTCCCAGAACTCCAGCTGGAGAACCTAGGAGGGTAGAAGAAAAAGGTTCGTGTGTGTTTTTCCATCCCCTACAGTGATGGTGGTACATTATTTTGGTTTTGATCTCTGTGATCAGGGAACAATGAAGCAGGTGATAAGAAGAGGAAGGAAGAAAAGACTCCCTTTGCGAAGATTATTTAGCAGTAGAAGTAGCAAAAAGACGAGTTGCAAAGAGTAAGTGGCGTTTAAGAACAGATAAGTGGTAACAACAGCAGGTAATGATTGAGACAATGTGATAATGATAAATTTAGAGAAATTTCTTATTATGTAAATAGATCCATCAGCAATAAGCAAAGTTTTATTTTTTTATCAACTTGACTAAAAAGGTAACTTTCGGTCCAGGCGCTGTGGCGCACACCTGTAATCCCAGCACTTTGGGAGGCCAAGGCAGGTGGATCACCTGAGGTCAGGAGTTCGAGACCAGCCTGGTCAACATAGTGAAACCCCGTCTCTACTAAAAATACAAAATTAGCCAGGCGTGGAGGCACGTCCTTGAGTCCCAGCTACTCGGGAGGCTGAAGCAGGAGAATTGCTTGAACCCGGGAGGCAGAGGTTGTAGTGAGCCGAGATTGTGCCACTGCACTCTAGCCTGTGCATCAGAGCGAGACTCTGTCTCAAAATAAATAAATAAATAAATAAATAGATAGATAGATAAAAAGATAACTTTTTACATGAAAAACAAAATGTTTTACCCCAATAATTCTGGAGCCATTGTGATGACCTTGCAAAGAAGAGAGCAGTGTTTTTACAAAGATAACCAGTTCTTGAACTTTGACCAGTGTATTATACGTAGACATGATTTCATCTGACATCAAAGTAGCAGGACTCTTTAATCTTCCTATTTTATTATTTCAAGTAACATTTAAACTCAAGGATAATTCACTACTTCCCTTAGTTTGAGTTTTCTGCATACAGAGTTAGATTTCTTATCTCTCTGTGTATACATGCCAACCTAAAGAATGTGGTTTTTTATTCACTCAAAGAGGAAAATGACTATGATTTTAAAAATTGACATTATAATTCTGTTCTGCCTCTGAGGTTTTCCTCCCAGCCTTGTCCCTTCCCCCATTCACAGTGTATCCTTTGCTCCAGTAATACCCAATTTCCTACTGTTCCCCAATACATTCTGTCCTATCTCTGTAACTTGGCACATGCTGTTCCCTTTAACTTCCCTTCTTACTCTTCCCCACCCTGCAGACCTGGCTAACTCCTATTTACCCTTCACGGCTCAGGTCAATTAAGTATCACTTTCTCTTGGAGATCTTTACTACTACAAAACTGTAATCAGTACCTTTTTTCTTCTTTGTACATATATTTGCATACATTCCTGATTGTGCCCTTAGTGGAAATGATTAGAAGTGGACTTACTGTGCCAGAAATTCTCTCAAAATAGTCATGAGTGATAACATGTTTGTAAAGTCAAACAGTTCCTGACTTGCAAATAACAGCACAAATAAGCAGCCCCTTGTGCTTCACTATTCTTACTCCTGGGCCCTTCTGCTGCTGATACCTGCTTCCTTTTCATAAATGCCCCAGATATTATTTCTGGAGGAGCCTTTTTTTTTTTTTTTTTGAGATGGAGTTTCGCTCTGTCGCCCAGGCTGGAGTGCAGTGGCACGATCTTGGCTCACTGCAAGCTCTGCCTCCCGGGTTCACGCCATTCTCCTGCCTCAGCCTACCAAGTAGCTGGGACTACAGGCACCCACCACCACACCCAGCTAATTTTTTGTATTTTTGGTAGATACGGGGTTTTACCGTATTAGCCAGGATGGTCTCAATCTCCTGACCTCGTGATCCACCCGCCTCAGTCTCCCAAAGTGCTGGGATTACAGGCGTGAGCCACCATGCCTGGCCTCTGGAGGAGCTTTTAAAGGTCTGGTCCAGCCCCTCTTCTTTTTTTTTTTTTTTTTTTG